>NC_134269.1:200272781-200470281 GCF_031893055.1 Leptodactylus fuscus | reverse complement strand
CTGAGACTGCAATCACACATGCAGTTTTGGAAATTGCAGCATGCCAATTCTACCTACAGAAACGGGGACAGTTTCCCATTACATGGGGCCTACGGCCGGTTGCAGACAACTATGGAAATTAAGAACACGGGTGGCACACGGGGGACAGGGGGATATTCGCCATGTGCTGCCCGTGTACAGGCCATGCTTCTGCGGCTTCTTTCATTAAATGAATAGGACCCATAGATGCACGGGCTGCAAAATAGGACAAGAATAGGACTGTCGGCCCACACACGGGACCAGAAAACTCACGGGCATGTGTATGGGCCCTTAGGAAAGAATGGGTCAAAGTGCTATCCGGATACACGGCTAGAACACTGACCATGGCCACGGTCGTCTGCAAGGGGCCTTAGCCTGAGACTGCAATCGCACATGCAGTTTAGGCTGTATTTTGCCACTAAGGCCAGGGTCCCATGTGCCGGAAACACAGCAATTTGCCCGTGGTGGAAAAGCTGCAGGAAAAATAAAGGCATTTTATAGTAACTGCATAGTGTTATAACCTTTTCAGTCTCAAAGTGATAGGGGGGTTTCAAAGGTCATACTTACACCAATGAAAGATACAGCATCAAAGCCTTTTATCTAAAGGTAAAAAAACATGGAATAAACCCAAGAGTAAGTATAAAGGGAACCAGATATTCATGTGTTAAGAGACAAGAAATATGACCTTGTATTTTCCCTTTTGATACCATGAAAACACCCTCTTTCCCCCTCCCAATTAGTTCCCCCATTGGTGAGATATTACAATTTGATGTAACAAGAGTATCGCAGCACCAAATATCTATGATTTTCAGCACCCACTGCCTTCATCCATCCATGCTATGATTGACAGTGGTGACATTGGCTTCACTTGAGCCCTGAGTATCTGACTGTGATTATACAGGGTGTCCCACTCGGGAGTACAACTTTAAAAATGCGAATTACTCACGAGCACGTGAACATAAAGGCGAGCTGTAAGAACTGAACATACCTGTATTTAGTGGAAAACAAGCCCACATTACAAAAGGTGTTGAAAATGTCCAACGTCCGTCAACGTCCTCGCACAAGGAAATGCGAAACTCCATATTTGAGAATGACCTCTGCAATATGTCACAGGTGATGGCATCAATTTCACACTCGAGGTTTGCTTTCAGTTGTTCGATGGTCCTGGGTTTGATTGCATAATCCTTGCCCTTTAAATATCCCCATAAAAAAAAAAAATTGGGCGATGAGGTGACCACAAAACTTTAGAGATCATCCTGTCTCCAAAAAACAATCGGATCTCTTCCATACTGGCATGAGAGGTATGGCACATTGCCCCATCCTGTTGGAAGTAACCTTCTTGAAGCTCGTGATTGTCCAGTTGATTCAGAAATTCGTCAAATATGGACAAGCATTGGTCGCTGTTCACAGTCTCTTCAAAGAAAGATCCGAGAACGAGAAATCACGCACCACACTCCGATCTTCTGATCATGTAAGGGAGCCTCGTGCAAGCCATGGGGATTTTGTGAGGCCCATATACGGGTTTCTCTCTCCAAATTTCTTCAAATATTCCCTCTGACACTGTTTTCCTGACCCAGTGACTTAGTAGGTCTTCACAATGAACAGTCTTTTTGGTACGGTATACTGCATGCTTGCTTTCGCCACTCCGGGCCGCCATAGTGGCGTCATCTATAGTGCCACCTCTTTATGACAAAGAACCCGGCCTAAGGTTGATTGTTGGGTTCAGTTTAGCTCATGGACTGAAAATAGGGTTAAATGAATTAGCCCAAACTAAAACATTGTATTTACAAACTTGAGCTACTTCCGAAGAAATGGAAAATTCTTGGATATTTCACAATATATTCATCAATTCAGATTTTACATACAGTGGCTTAATATAATATGTAATAATTTATTAATTCAAAAATTAAATTACAAGCTGAAGTTATTATGAAAATCTTACAAGTTTTGACAATAATGGCGGCATTATGGAGTGATCATTATATGTAAAGAAAGAATATCAAAGAGAAACCTCTCCATGATACGGAGAAAAGCCGGCGTTTCTCTTAAAGCAAATCATTACAAATTAAATATACCTGTGTTACCTTCAAGTCTAGCGATTATCTTGGCTTTGATGTAAGAAAATTATTTGGCTACCAGAGAGGCTGAAATAAAACACCTCTCTCTTATTCCCGGTTACGGAGAAATGTAGAGTCGTCATATGATATCAATAGTCGCTAAAACACCAATTCTGCAAAAAATATCATTTCAGGTGTTTGAAAAAAAAAATGAGTGTATATTTTCATATTCTCAAAACTGTAAGACAGAGAAATAAATAATATTCTTCCAACTCTGGTTTGCTTATCAATTTAAAGCAAGTGATAGCATGAACCGTGAAATAAAGCTGGAACGTAATAATGGTAGTGAGTAGAGATGAGCGAGTAGTACTTGATCGAGTAGGTATTCGATCAAATACTACGGTATTCGAAATACTCGTACTCGATCGAGTACCACTTGCTATTCGAATGTAAAAGTTCGATGCAGAACCAGCATTGATTAGCCGAATGCTATACAGTTGGCCAATCAACGCTGGTTCTTCTCCTACCTTTAGAAGTCTTCTCCGCTCAGCGTCCCCACGGCGTTTTCCGGCTCTGAATTCACTCTGCTAGGCATCGGGCCTGGGCAGAGCCGATTGCACATGTCCGCTTGTAGTGTGGGCATGCGCAGTCGGCTCTGTCCAGGCCCGATGCCTGACAGAGTAAATTCAGAGCTGGAAGATGCCGCGGGGACGCTGCACGGATCCAGCCCGACCCTCACTCGTGGACTTGGTAAGTATAATTTGATCGAATGTTGCCTACCCCTGAAACGAGCATTTCCCCCCCATAGACTATAATAGGGTTCAATATTTGATTTGAGTAGTCGAATATTGAGGGGCTACTCGAAACGAATATCGAAGCTTGAACATTTTACTGTTTGCTCATCTCAAGTAGTGAGGCTAAAAGTCAATGTAAAAGAACAATATTTTTTTTTCTTGTTCTTCTGAAGCTGAGGATAGTTCTTACTGATATTGGTTGTATGCATGAAGTCATTGGAGGCAGATTTATGAAGACTGGAATTACCAATACCAGTCTTCATAACCACAATGTTAGAGACTGTGCCTCTTTGATAGGGTTGAGCGATCGGGATCAGGAAAGATCGGGTCCCGATCGGCGATTGAGCCAATTTCACGATCGGGATCGGCTGGAAAATGATTGAAAATCGGAATTTAAAAACGATCCTGAAAGCTCAAGATCGGCTCAACCCCATTTGGGACATGATGTACCAGTAGGGTTGAGCGATCGGGAAAGACCGGTTCACGATTGGCGATCAAGCAAATTGCACGATCAGGATCGGGTGGAAAATGATCGAAAATCGGATTTTAAAAACGATCCTAAAATCTCAAGAATGGCTTAACCCTACTCATTGATAATAAGGCACATAAGGGCCCCTTCACACGGCGTAAGCGCTCGGCTCATTCCAAGCCGTACACGCGAGCGCTTCTAAACACTTCCCATTCACTTCAATGGGAGCGCGCGTAAAGCCGGCTTTACGAGCCGCAGATCTTTATTGCTGTGGGACATCCCTTAGGGCCTTAGCCCTTATCATCATTGGTGGGGTCTGACACCTGGACACCAGCTTTTGCACCAGCAGTACTTTATTGCTGTGGGATGTCCCGTGGGACCCCACATTGCGAAAACACTGCATTTTACATTACCTGCAAGGTAGATGGGATTCTGGATAATCCCATCCACACATTGCAGAAAAAAATATGCAGAGGAAATGCTGCGATTCCAATAACGGAAGTGTTTTTACAAATCGCAGCAGGTCAATTACACCTATGGAAACGCTGGCGGTGTAATAGGGGTATAATCACTACGATGCATTTCCGCTGCTGTCTTTTCTGCAGCTTGGTACGTGGGGCCTTAGCCTAAGGGCTGAGCCCTTAAACATATGTTACTGTAGCATGCAGTGGTGTAAATAAATAAATTGGTGCTGCATAGGGTTAAGTGAAATGCTGAACTACAGTATTTCGTACAATCCTTTCTGTCCTCGCTGGTTGGCCACGACAGTGCTGCAACCTGATATGTAGATTAGAATACTAAATACATTGTATTTTGGCAGCCTTATTTAAAGGAACCCTACAGGTAACATCACCTACGAATAATAGTAACATTGGCCATGCAACTTTACATGAGTTTAAAACCTATCCGAAAGCAAAAAAAAACAAGAGGTGTTGAAACGACATCCAAAGCCAGAAGTATGGCACAGGAAGACGGGGAAGGGAATAGCTGGTGTACATCCAGGCATTGTAGGCGTCCGTCCAATAGTAGCGGAGAGAATTTGCAAGCTAGTCATCCTATATGTCTTTAATGTCCTTGTAAACGTTTGTCGCTTTACGTGTTTCAGTCTTATTGCCGTGTTTGTCTTAATGGCATAAGCAAGCGTAGGTAAATATAAACTCTTTAAGGAATTTGATATTTGCAGCCTGTATGAATGACCAAGTTTGGCTTCGTTGGCTTTTATATACAGTATATTTAATTGTAAACTAGTGTCATTATCAAATTCTTGCTAAAACTTAATGTGCTTTTTACTTCAAGAGCAAAGCTTCTCTGAACTTATAAGGAGCCCCAAGAGATTGTAAGCTACATTAAACATTTTTGAACCACATCAAATAGGAGTTTTAGGCAATGTAGAATGCTTAGCAAACACGGATTCTAAATGCTCGAAATGAGCACTAAAAGCGCAATTCCCAGTGTGTCTATAATCTAGAGTTTCGTAATTTTAAGAAAAGTACCAATTTATCTGGAGATATCAGATATCATCCGGAAATTTCCGAGCAAATAAAATAAACATAATCGGCTATTTTAGGAAAACAGATGTTCTAAGGAAGGTTAAGATTGCTTTTTCTAATGGGAAAAAAGGTTAAATTGTCAGGGTTTACTACAAAGATCAGAAAAGTTTATTTCATATTGACAAAGGGCATATCCTAAATGTACTTCTCATTGAATATATATCCGTATATACTCGAGTATAAGCCGAATTTTTCAGCCCAGTTTTTGTGCTGAAAAAGCCCCCCTCGGTTTATACTCGAGTCAGCGGAAAAATAAATAAATATATATTTATTTTTAGGAGGGGGGGGGGGGGGGTCTATGACCAGCCGCAATATCAATGTATAAAATCCCCCATAATATAGTGCAAGAAAAAAAAAAAGATTTTAAAAAAAATAAAAGTTCTTAATCCCTCCTTTCCCTAGAATACATATAAAAGTAGAAAATGTGAAACACATACACATTAGGTATCCCTGTGTCTGACAGTGTCCGGTCTACTGAATATAGGGGATCTGCAGTGCTCCAATTCCATCAGGAAGGGGTTAATAGGAGCACTGCAGATCCCCTATAGTCAGCCAGGCTGAATTCCAAGTGGGGGGAAAAAAAACCTCAGTCCTCAAGCTCAAAAAAGGGGCAGACAGACAACCAATACACCCCCTCCCCTTCCCCAGCACCTACTGCACCCAAAAACTCAGAACATTTTAATCTTTGAAATTTTCCAGTAGCTGCTGCATTTCCCCCCTAGGCTTATACTCGAGTCAATAAGTTTTTCCAGTTTTTTGTGGTAAAATTAGGGGCCTCTGCTTATATTTGGGTCGGCTTATACTCGAGTATATACGGTAAGTAAAAAGGAAAATAATGGGGGCAACACGGTGGCTCAGTGGTTAGCACTGCAGTTTTGCAGCACTGGAGCCCTGGGTTTGAATCCTACCAAGGACAAAACCATCTACAATCTTGTACGTTCATACAACCTCATATCTCCTTCCCGTGTTTGCATGGATTTCCTCCCCTACTCCAAAGAGAGAAAAATGTACATTGTGAGCCCTATATGGACTCAAATGGAAAAAAAAAATTGTATAATAAAAATTATAAATCTTAATTCTAATAAATATTATCCCTGGAGCTCTGATGTACTTATTTTATGCAATCGTGTCCTGCAGCGAGATATGGTCAAAACTGTTCCATGTAGGGCGCAAAATCTAGATCCCTTATCAGTATGTCCTAGTAGGTGGAGCCCATGCAAACACGTATGGAACATACAAACTACTTGCAGATGTTGTCCTTGGCTGAACCTAGGACTGCAGCCCTGCAAGGCATCAGTGCTAACTGCTGAGCCATTATGAATATAACACCCTCATCTTTTACCTGTCCTATAATTATTATATATATATATATATATATATATATATATATATATATATATATATAGTTAAATGAAATATACTTAGTTCCCATATGCCGACCTACAACTATATAAAGCAAATGTTCACAGGTAAGGAACACAAACCTAGTAGAACATTAAAGGGTTGTCCAGTTTCCGCTAATAAATGTGTTAGAATTGCCCAAAGGCAATTCCTAATAACAGCTGGCTAGAGAAAGGGAAGACAGAGACAGTGAGCCCTAAACCTAGATTCAACCCATGTCCCTACTTATTTGCCACAACTGTCATAATGACAGGGAAAACTAGATGACAAACCCTACACTAGATACGTGATAAACAGACAAGACAACACAGAAGAGGAGTCAGAAAGCCAAGGTTCTAACCATAGAGACAAAAAAGTACCAAATCACAATCCAAAAGAGTAATCAAAAGCCAAAAAGCAGAGATCAGTAAATACAATATTGGAGGGAAATGCTTTGCATGGTCAGAGACACAATAGCCAGCAACCATGTCTGGGCTGATGGTCATTGTAAGGAAGTTCAAAACCCGCCCCAGACTTGATTGGCAGATAAGCTGTCAATCACAAGCACTCAACAGTTAACCCAGACAGTGCCAACACTGAATGACAAGTCCAGGAGCAGGTAATCATGAACAGACATGACTCCTGTGCCATACAATGAGGCCAGATGATGGCACAGGAGTACAAATGAGTAAGGACGTAACAAAATGTTATTGTTTATATAAGGAAAAGTTCTAGAATTTTCCAATATTTGTTCTGTATCAATCGCTCATAGTTTTCTAGATTTCTGCAAGGCCCACCATGGCATAAACATAGCGATTTTACAGCCAATAGCAGAAACGCTGTGGAAAAAAACCTTTTATAGAGAGGAGTGAACAGTAAAATGTTCGATATTCGATATTTGTTTCGAGAAGCCCCTCAATATTCGACTACTCGAATCGAATATCGAACCCCATTATACTCTATGGGGGGGAAAATGCTCATTTCAGGGGTAGGCAACGTTCGATCAAATTACACTTACCAAGTCCACGAGTGAGGGTCGGGCTGGATCCTCCGAGAAGTCTTCTCCGTGCAGCGTCCCTGTGGCGTCTTCCAGCTCTGAATTCACTCTGCCAGTTATCGGGCCTGGGCAGAGCCAACTGCGCATGTCCGCACTACAAGCGGGCATGCGCAGTCCGCTCTGCCCAGGCCCGATGCCTGGCAGAGTTAATTCAGAGCCGGAAGACGCCGCGGGGAAGCTGCACGGAGAAGACTTCTAAAGGTAGGAGAAGAACCAGCGTTGATTGGCTGACTGTATAGCATTCGGCCAATCAATGCTGGTTCTGCATCGAACTTTTCCATTCGAACAGCGAGAAGTACTCGATCGAGTATGAGTATTTTGAATACCGTAGTATTCGATCGAATACCTACTCGATCGAGTACTACTCGTTCATCTCTAGTATTTTACAGTATGTGCAAAGTGGATGGCAGCCACTTCAAACACCATTGCGTTTTTGTAAATCACAGCATGTCAAGAATATCTACGGAAAGACTCGCGTTTCTTGTATAGGTACAGTTGAAGCAGAAACTCTATAGAGGAAAACTCTGCAAACTTTTTGTGAAAAGCTCTGCAGGAAAAACCACAATGTATTTCGACCGCAACCGTAATATTTCCTGCAGCGCTTTTTGGCTGTGGTTCCCCTATATGATGCCTCAGCCTAAAACAGCCTTTACTTTCACATGTGCACTTGTATCCGCGGGTATTATTGACAGAACTGTTTGCTATCCGTTGTAGCTGTTCTCCGAGTACAAGTTGCTGTTAAAAGAACATTTTATTTCTCTTTTGACCTATTTATTTGATAGTTTTATCCGCGCAACCGCTAGAACATTTACCAAATCTCCGAGGAATAGATAGGAGTCCACTACTCCTCCCTACAGGTCTTATACCAAAGACTATGAATCAGGAATTTTTCCTAAGATTAAAACTGATTTGATATTGCCTTCCATACGCTGCAGATAAAATTAATTATGTTGACAAATGTAGTGTCACACCGTGTTCTCTCCCGGTCCCGAGATACCGACTCTAATTAAATTGCCATGCCGGTACGGATAGCGAGGTCTACTGTATATAGGAAACTCTACAAAATAGTAAGCTCTTCAGGTCAGTAACCTCTTCCCTATTGCATATTCACTGATTTTTTTTTTTGTTCGCAACGTTCCCCGCTTTGGATCATCATTTATATAAAGTACATATTTCCTAATTAAATCTAGTGCAATCTACATAATTCAGTCTAAGAGCTATAAACTATGAGGAAGCAGGCTTAGAAATTTATGAGCACTTGATGGCAAAATTAAAAATATAAACATTAAAACATAAATTATTATTTCATGAATTCGTATTATCCGATCAGTCTTTAACCCTTTCGATTTTCGTTTTCTGTTTTTGACTTCGCCCCTTCCAAAGCCCATAACTTTTTTTATTTTTCCGCTCTCAGAGCCATTTGAGGTCTTATTGTTTGCGGGACAAATTTTTCTTCATGATGCCACCATTAATTATTCTGTACAATGTACTGGGAAGCAGCAAAAAAATTCAGAATGGTGGGATTTGAAGAAAAAAATGCATTTGTGTGACTTTTTTATGGGCTTCGTTTTTATGGCGTTCACTGTGCGCCAAAATGACATGTCAGTCATATTCTATGTTACGGAACGATTCCGAGGATACCTAATTTATTGGTTTTATTTACATTTTAATTCCTTAACAAAAATCCAAAACTGTGCCAATTTTTTTTTCTCTAAAAGTCACCATATTCTGACAGCCGTATCTTTTTATACTACATAGGATGCATAGGGCGACTTTTTTGCCAGGCTGGATGTACTTTTTAGTTCTACTATTTTGGGGAATTACTATTGCTTTGATTTCTTTTTATTGAAATTTTTATCAGTGAAAAAACTGTGAAAAAACGGCAGTTTGGCACTTTTGACTTATTTTTCCAGCTACGCCGTTTACCGTCTGGGAGAAATATTTGTATAGATCTGTAGAGCGGGTGTTTTCGGACACAGGGATTCCTAATATGTATGTGATTTACAGTATTTAAGTACTTATATATGTGTTCTAGGGAAAGGGGGGTGATTTGAATTTTTAACACTTTTTAATTTTTTTAATATATTTTTTGCATTTATTAGACTCCCTAGGGGTCTTAAACACCAGGGGGTCTGATCATTAATGCATTGCAAAAAATCCAGCATTTTTATTGCAGGCTACATAGAGTACAGTATAGAATGACAGGTCAGAGAACCTTCACAAGGCTCCCAGCTGTCATAGAAACCCCGGAGCTTGCTCCGTGTGCCTGCGATCACTAGGAAAATGTTGCCTCGGTAAGCTTTGACTGAGTCATCAAAGAGATTAATGCCAGCGATCAGTGCGGACACTGATTACAGACATTAGCACATGGTGTCTTCTGTATAAAACAGCAGACACCGGGCAGCTCCCAAGTGGCCATCATAGTTAAAAACCCGGCATCCACCATACAAGTACTGCTTATGTCGGGAAGGGGTTAAAGGAAGCGTGTTAGTAGGAAACTCAATCTCAAACCAGGCATAGAGAATTGTAGGTTCTGGTGCAAAAGCTCAATGTCTTACCTTCATAATTGTCAGCCTTGTCCTATACAAAAAATGTTAACATCATTAATAGAGATGAGCGAACACTGTTCGGATCAGCCGTTCCGAACAGCATGCTCCCATAGAAATGAATGGAAGCAGCTGGCACGGCGACCGGCCGCCGGCAAAGTGTACGTGCCAGGTGCTTCCGTTCATTTCTATGGGAGCGTGCTGTTCGGAACGGCTGATCCGAACAGTGTTCGCTCATCTCTAATCATTAACACATTTCTTTTTCCTTCTCAGTCTGTTCCCAGACCACCAAGACAACTCTTATGCAACATGCCTGGGCACTCCCATGCCACCCTATTGCCACGGGCTCCATTACAGAATCCTTCCATGACTGTGTCCCCCTGACATCTGCTATTTTTGCCACTAAGGGGTTAATTCTCGACTTTCTGACAGTTTTCACTCTATCTAGCGATCCTCATAGGTTAACACTTCTTGTTCTGTAGGGATCATCTTTTCTTATCATCTCATTTTCATCACAGGCAGAATTACGATGAAATCTATCACCCGCTGTTTATATAGATAACACAAGATAACACCATTTACAATAGGCGATAGATTCAGTTCATCTACTCTCCCACACTGCCACTGACTAGCTATTCCTATGGTTCACATGACTGCTGCTAAATCACATCTGAATGGCATCCAAGCACAATGGCTGACCCCATAACCATGTACAGGAAATAAAGAAATCTACTAAAAGTAACAATTCAATCTCTGCCTTTAATTAGTAAAAAAAAATCTAGGTCAAACATCCCCTTTAAGTCTTTGTGACTTTAGAATGTGTAATAAGTAATGATCATTATGTATCATTATTAGAATCATCTTCTGAGACTGTAAATGACTATTATACAACGAACTGTCTCCGTAGATATATTGAGCTACATTGTTTTTATTTGTTTTTAGACTTTTTTAGATTCATTGGGTTGCGATTCTTGCGGGTTATGGTTTATTCTACAGCTTTCAATATCTGGGATATATTAAACATATATTAAAATGAATGACCATTAGAGAACAATTATAAGAAAAGGTTAGGGTACAGGTTAAGTATGGCCTTTGTATAAAATAAATTCTTCGGCGTACCCTGGTGGATCCATCTCGGTGGGATTAAGGTCAGTTTTCAGTTTGACCTTTGACTAGAAACATTAAGTGTTTGTAGAGGAGAAGAAAAATCCATAGAAAGATAAATCTATCTGTAAATCTATGGCACTGCTCAGATATAGTGTATCATGGCAAAGTGCGTCAGATGAAATACGAGGGTCCGGTTATTCCATTCTTATCCTCTGCCAAGTGCGATATATTTTTGCTGTGTATTATATCATAAACCTGCCCGACATAACTGTTTTCAATCAGATACTCTCAAAAGGACAATTGTTTGCCCTTCTATAACTCCCATCAAGTAATAAGAGCATGTTATAAGATAAGATACCGTATATACTCGAGTATAAGCCGACCCGAATATAAGCCGAGGCCCCTAATTTGACCACATAAAAACTGGGAAAACTTATTGACTTGAGTATAAGCCGAGGGGGGGAAATGCAGCAGCTACTGGGAAATTTCAAAAATTAAAATGGTTGGAGTTTTTGGGTGCAGTAGTTGCTGGGGAAGGGGAGGGGGTGTTTTGGTTGTCTGTCTGCCCCTTCCCTGAGCTTGAGGGCTGAGTTTTTTTTTCCCCCACTTGGAATTCAGCCTGGCTGAATATAGGGAATCTGCAGTGCTCCTATTAACCCCTTCCTGACAGAACAGGAGCACTGCAGATCCCCTATATTCAGTAGACCGGGCACTGTCAGACACAGGGATACCTAATGTGTATGTGTGTCACAGTCATTTTCTACTTTTACATGTATTCTAGGGAAAGGAGGGATTTACAACTTTTATTTACTTTATTTTTTTAAGCATTTTTTTCACTATTTTATGGGAAATTCTATACATTACTATTGCAGCTGGTCATAGACCCCGCCCCAAAATTATTTTGCTTGACTCGACTATAAGCCGAGGGGGGCTTTTTCAGCACAAAAACTATGCTCAAAAATTCGGCTTATACTCGAGTATATACGGTAATCCTTTAATATGTGTTATAGCATCATGGATAATACAATAAACTATTACAAGTAAGAACACATACAAGCTCAAAGCAGATAGAAAAGATACTAGGAGTCACAGCAACTTAGAAGAAAAGAAAGCCTCAGGATCATTTAGTTCTCTGTGCGGAGTGATCTTCACTTAGCCTGATGTTGATTATACAGCCTGACCGCGGTTGGGAGGAAGGACCTCCGATAGCTCCTTCTCACACTTGGGGTGAAGCAGCTATACTTGGACCTGCTGTTTTTACAAAGCTAGGGTCTACCCCATTGTGTTACCAATGTATACAGCAGTCATATCTGTTCTTGTTTATTATATATACTAGATTGCTATTACTATTGGCATTATTATTAGTATTGGGCTGGCTGCAGTAATGATGGTGACACCACTACAGCCTGCCATGGTTGACCGCCACAAGAATAAAATAGTATCGCACAGAAGTATAAACAGTGATGCCACAACAAACTGAAGTCCTTTACCCTTTAAGGAAATACCAGTTCTATAAATTTTGCTGTATCTTGGGATATCCTTTCATAGACTTTGTCCAACAGCTTTAAAGGGAGTCTATCCTTAGAATTCCTTAGGTAATACCACGTAGGAATAGCCTTAAGAAAATCTATTTGTCCTCTACCTTTACAATTCTGCCACGCACCGCTGTTCTATTGATATTCCGTTTTTTCTTCTTATGAAAATTAGTCTCCAGACAGCACAGGGGGCGTCTCCCATGCTACCTGAAGACTCTCCAATCTTCTTCAGCCACACCTCTCTGAAGTGTCCTCTGTGTTTTCATTGCCGGGCCAAGCCTGCGTTTGGGATGGAAATCCCGCGTATGCTCAGTTGGGCTTTGGACAGAGCCGACTGTGCATGTCTGTTTGGCTATTTTATTGTAGTTGCTTACTGGAACAGTATGCTCGTGTAAGCGGCCATAGTATAATGGCCAAACAGACATGCAGTCGGCTTTGCCCAAAGCCCGATGGCAGAGCCGAGCTATTCCAATGTGGCATTACCTCAAAAAGGAATTCTGTTGATAGAATCCCTTTAAGTTACATCTGTGCACCTAAACTCTATAGTTACTGTATATACATTTCTTGAGAAAGTGTGATATATTGGTAATTTTAAAGGGAGTCTTTCAATAGGAAACTTCTATCAAACTAGAAACAGTACTTTCCAAAGATGTATTTCTTATTCTTCATTATTGCGCCATTTTTATGAAGGTCATTTTATTCTTAAAGGGATCCTATCATTTAAACTAAATTTTTTTCTGCCTATCACGTAGGAATAGCCTTAAGAAAGACAATTCTTCTCCATCCTTTATATGTCTTCTCCACGCCGCCGTTCTGTAGAAATCCCGTTTTTCACCGGTATGCAAATGAGTTCTCTCACAGCACTGAGAGCGTCCCCAATGCTGCGAAAGAACTCTCTACCACCACTTTGATCTTCTTCAGGAACAGGTCTTCTTCGTGTCTTCATACTTCTAGGCCTCGGGCCTAGGGCAAAACCAACTGAGCATGCCTGCCGGCCGCAAGAAAATGGCCGCTTACAATACTGTGCAAGCAGCCATTTTCTTGTGGCCTGTGGGCATGTGCCGTCGGCTTTGCCCTAGGCCCGAGGCCTAGAAGTTTGAAGCCAACCCCTGGAAGAAAACGTGAAGAAGACCTGTTCCTGAAGAAGATGGAGGCGGCGCTGGAGAGTTCTCTCACATTATTGGGGACGCCCCCAGTGCTGTTTGAGTGCTGAAGCCCGCCCCCAGTGCTACTATAGAACCGACGAAAACAGGATTATATACCGAATGGTGGAGCAGAGAACATACCTAAAGGTAGGAGAAGAATAGCCTTTCTTAAGGCTATTCCTACGTGTTAGGCATAAAAAATTGAGTTTAAATGATAGGATCCCTTTAAGCAATTTAGCTGTAAAGGCAAAAAACCCTGAAATATTACAATGTTAGTAAATGATAGCTATTATTTAGGTATTTAACACAAGAGATAGATTGTAGATGTTGGCAGGCCATGTATAAAAGAACCACTTATGCTTATAGTATAGTCAATAAACCTTATTATATGACACCTTTGTAAATGTTGTTCTATGAAATAGCCTTTATGTACTAAGCTTGTGTTGTCTTATTAGCGGTGATGGTGACCCGATGAATAATTAACTCGCTTTATTGCTTTATACAAACATACACCTCATCAGAGAGGTGCGCTTTGATGGCAATTGCATCTAATTGACAAAGAATCGCACACGGGCGGGTAATGAAGATCAGCAATTCCAAAGGATTGTTGACGTATTTCACAATTTTCTAAAATCGTGTTCATTAGCCAAGAAACTATCAGGAATATTAAATGGGTATTCCATTTTTATTTCTTTATGTATTTATTTTTAGAATGGCAAATTATACTTTTATGAACTGTGAACTCTTCGGAATTTTCTATATTTTTGCGGAAATTTGACCTAAAACTACATCAGCATCAGATTTTCACAAAAATCCTAAATAGTAGACAAAGAGAATCATCTCAACTAAGGGAAAAATATTGGACAACAACTCTTTTTCTGAGGTCCTCATACATCTCCTTTGTTCATTTCATGATATCTTTCCACAAACGTGTCCTGAAAGTTAGCCTTAGGCCTGGTTCACATTTGCGTTCGGTAATCCTTTTGGGGAGTCCGCATGGGGACCCCCTGAATGGACTACCGAACACATTGGCAAGCGGTGAGCTTAGGAAAGCACATGGACCCCTTAGACCAGGGGTGGGCAATTAATTTTCCCATGGGGCCACATGAGAAATTGTAACGGTTCTTGAGGGCTATGCAAGTCGCGGCAAATTTGGCTCTACCCACTTCTCAGCTGACTCTGCCCTTTCTCAATCATTTTTCCATGTGCCCCACAAAGTAAAATCCTCCTATAGTCACCCATACGTTATACACCCCCACATTATAACGTTTTCCTCCAAATGTCCCACAGTATTATGTCCCTCTCCTGGTGCCCCAGTATAAACTAGTAGAAACTAGAGGGGACATTAAACTGGGGCAGCTGGAGGGGGACATTAAACTGGGGGCAACTAGAGGCAGACATGTCCCCCTCCAGCTACCTCCACAGTTTAATATCCTCCTCCATCTGCCCCCTAGTTTAATGTCCCCCCTACATGTTAATTAAGTTTAACTGCCCCCCTACATCTGCCCCTAGTTCTCTCTCTTGCTCACACATGCTGTATCTTCTCTCTTTATCATCCAGCAGCCCCCATTGCCGGCAGCTTGCAGAAAGCACACAGTCCTGTGTGGCTCCACCCACTAACGAGTAATAGCCTATCCTGGTGATAGGCTGTGATGACATCATCACAGGTCCTTGAAAAACCTTCCACTAGCTATTGCCCAGGTCTGCCTTAGACCATAATGGGGTCCATGTGCTTTCCACTTGGTGTCCACTTGAGTCATGTGGACAGGAAAGTAGTTCATGAAGTACTTTTCTCTCCTCATGTTCCGTGCGGACACCGTGCGGAAAACACATGGACCCCATTATAGTCTATTGGGTCCGTGTGCTTTAACTCCACACCGCTTGCCAATACGTTCGGTAGTCCATTCGGGGGGGTCCCCATGCAGACGCCCTGAACGGATTACCGAACACAGATGTGAACCAGGCCTTAGCCTTACATCCCTGTTCTTTAAATAAAACCGGTTGTCTGATCAACTGTCTTCCCCGGAATTGAAAATAACTAACATCAAATTATCTCCTAATTCTGAGGGTTCACATACTTTTTCCACTCATAAATATGCGATATTGGATATTGAAGTGTAATATTTTTTGACTCCTTCATTCGATTTGGTTCTTTAAATTTAGTTTTACAGTTTGTGGGAAAATCTGGTATAGATTTAGGTAAAATTTTTGCAGAAATATAGAAAATTCTGAAGGGTTCACAAACTTTCAATCAACACTGTACATGCAATTAGAATCTTGCATGCATAGTTGTTTTTTTTTTTGTATTAATACAATTGACCCTTGTATGTTCAGTATAATGGTATAGCCTCATGTTTAATGCATCCATTGGCTCACATATAATAGTACTATGTAATAGTGGTCTATGTGACATGTATTTGTGGGGTCAGTGCACAGGACACGTGTTAGGGGCGCACTAATTGTTTTCAATTTAATAACAGGGGTTGGTGAACTCTTTTTCTCTCTCCTCCTCCTCCTCCTCGTCCCCCTCCATAGAGGCCACTATAAACGTATCTGCAACAAAAGCCCTCGGATAAGAAATAAAGGAGAAAAATTTAAAGGCACAGAAACTTTTCTTTAGTAACATATATTACAAAGTTTGTTTCCTTTACCTACATGTTCCCTTTAACCTCCCGTTAGAATGAACCCCACACATATCCAGTTAACCTCCTCTTAAAGTTAACCCCCAATCTTGTATCATTACACTACGGCACAAGATTACACTGATAAATACTGTGTCAAAATGACATGATTACCAAATATCATAATTTAAATTTTATTTGAAGAAATACAAAAGTTATAACAATGTCATAAAACATGAGGGGGGGGGGGGAGGAGGACCAAAGATAAAACTGAATATGTGGATGGTTTCTTATGAAAGAAAGTACAAGAGAATGGAAGTTAATCATCTCTAGTTTATACAAATAAATGTCAGAGAGACAAAGTATCAGGAAATACACAGGTATACAAGATTACACTGTGATACAAGATTACATTTATACAAGATTACACTGATACAAGATTATACCGATACAAGATTACACTATGATACAAGATTACAGCAATACAAGATTACAACAATACAAGATTACAACAATACAAGATTACACTATGATGCAAGATTATACTATGATACAAGATTACACTGATACGAGATTACAACAACACAAGATTACACTATGATGCAAGAGTATACTATGATACAAGATTACCGATACAAGATTACTCTATGATACAAGATTACACTGAAACGAGATTACAACAACACAAGATTACACTGATACAAGATTTCACTATGAATAGAGATGTGCGAACAGTAAAATGTTCGAGGTTCGATATTCGTTTCGAATAGCCCCTCAATATTCGACTACTCGAATCAAATATCGAACCCTATTATAGTCTATGGGGGAAAATGCTCGTTTCAGGGGTAGGCAACGTTCGATCAAATTATACTTACCAAGTCCACGAGTGAGGGTCGGGCTGGATCCTCTGAGAAGTCTTCTCCGTGCAGCGTCCCCGCGGCATCTTCCGGCTCTGAATTCACTCTGCCAGGCATCGGGCCTGGGCAGAGCCGATTGCGCATGCCCACACTACAAGTGGACATGCGCAGTCGGCTCTGCCCAGGCATCGATGCCTGGCAGAGTGAATGAAGAGCTGGAAGACACCGCGGGAAAGCCGCGCGGAGAGGATTTCTAAAGGTAGGAGAAGAACCAGCATTGATTGGTCGACTGTATAGCATTCGGCCAATCAATGCTGGTTCTGCATCGGACTTTTACATTCGAATAGCGAGTGGTACTCGATCGAGTACGAGTATTTCGAATACCGTAGTATTCGAGCGAATACCTACTCGATCGAGTACTACTCGCTCATCTCTAACTATGCTACAAGATTACACTGATACAAGATTATACCGATACAAGAATACTGTATGACACAAGATTACATTATGGTACAAGATTACATGGATACAAGGTTACAGTATGATAAAAGATTACACTTTGTTCACTGTGCTACTAACATCCCCTTCAGCAGCATATAAGTGGTTTAGTAGTGATTTCGATGGGGTAGACACCCTATAATGGAGCGAAATTACAGGGAAAACAGGTACACTTTATAATAGCATATTTTATATCTGGTTCATATATATAATTTTCAGTTAGTAGATTATATTTCATTGCAGGATAATCACATAAATGCAGTCACTACATTAGTCTGGAGAAAGAGACTTTTATTGACCAAAGCCTGACCTGACCCGAGGGATAACATGATAAATAAAAACCCTATAGATATATATGTATAATGGCATCTGATGCTCGTATTTCTCTGCAGTAGAGGAAGTCAAAGCTCATGCACTTGAATACAATTTAATGTATCTCAGATAAGACAAATTATTTTCCGAGCGAACTGAATGGGAGCCTCAGCGGATTTTACATAATTGTAAATAAGAAACGTACACAAAAAATGTGCAAAAGCGGTTTGCCGGACAGTAATTTCAGTTTCTGCTTCTGTAAATGACATTGAATGCTGAAGCAAACCCTAAGGGGGAAAAAATCTTTCTATGGAAGACCTTTATCTGACTGCTACAAATGATTTTTTCATGCCCATTATTAAACAGGAGCCGACCGCTGCCGAAATCAAAATTACAATTCCATTCTCAGAAAAGCAGGAACTGATTCTTTAGGTTTTACAATTCTTAAACCATCTTACTCGACATGTGTGTGTCATTACCATTAGGAACAAATTGTTATAAATTGTTATGCATTTTGTTGACTATCATATACATGTATTTGTAAGAGAAGAATAAATGACTTATACAAGATTCTGTATACACAGTCAGCATTTGTATTGTATATAATAGGAACAGTAGCACAGTATACGCAGGCCTAATGTTCATGCCAATGGGTCCGTCAAGGTGGCATTGGGGTTCCTCATGTGGTCGGACAAATTACAGACAGACAGACCTTTGATTCTTTGTTGGAGTGTACCATCCCCTGTCCAACTGGATCCTAGACTACCTCACAAACCGATTACAGTATATGAGAGCCCGGGGATGTGTGTCAGACACTGTGATCTGTATGGGGGCACCACAAGGTACAGCTCCTGCCCCGTTCCTCTTCAGTGTGTACACTGCTGACTATTAGAGATGAGCGAGTAGTATTTGATCGAGTAGGTATTCGATCAAATACTACAGTATTCAAAATACTCATACTCGATCGAGTAACACTCGCTATTCGAATGTAAAAGTTCGATGCAGAACCAGCATTGATTGGCCGAATGTTATACAGTCGTCCAATCAACGCTGGTTCTTCTCCTACCTTTAGAAGTCTTCTCCATGCAGCTTCCCCGTGGCGTCTTCCAGCTCTGAATTCACTCTGCCAGGCATCGGGCCTGGGCAGAGCCGACTGTGCATGTCCGCTTGTAGTGTGGGCATGCGCAGTCGGTTCTGCCCAGGCCTGATGCCTGGCAGAGTGAATTCAGAGTCAGAAGATGCTGCGAGGAAGCTGCACGGAGAAGACTGCTCGGAGGATCCAGCCCGACCCTCACTCGTGGACTTGGTAAGTATAATTTGATCGCACGTTGCCTACCCCTGAAACGAGCATTTTCCCCCCATAGACTATAATAGGGTTCGATATTCGATTCGAGTAGTCGAATATTGAGGGGCTACTCAAAACGAATATCAAACCTCGAACATTTTACTGTTCGCTCATCTCTATTACTTACAGAAGTACTCCGATGACTCCGCAATAGTAGACCTCACAGATGGAGATGACAGGGAATACAGAGACTTAAACCGGGATTTTGTGGACTGGTGCCAATGAAACCACCTCAGGATTAATGCTGGAAAGACCAAGGAGATGGTGGTGGACTTTAGTAAGCGGAGAAGTGCTCTGAAGTCTGTGGTTTCCCCATCTTACATCTTACAATTAGTTTACTATCCCTACTGTAAAACAAGTGTTGATGGGTCTGGGGAATCGAAAGAACGTTGGATATGAAACAATTGAATGGATAAGGATCAGAATTCTGTAAAGTAAAGATCACCTTGCCCAATACCCAATGCTTATGTTCCAACACTTTCTAGGTTCCCTGACAATCTCCATATCCTGGTCCCTTTTGAAACACAGAAAATTATATCACAGCCAATAGCTGGTCATATAGGTGACCCCCGCTGGCAATTTCCTGTGCGATGAGAAGGAACAAGATCAGGAAGTTCACACCAGTGTAGCATCAGAACAGGATGAACGAGGTAACAATACGTTTTTACCAGTAATCTACACAGTCCAGTCACATTAATGTGATCACCGCCTACTTTTGACATCAACGTTAAATAACCATTCGCAGAAGGTGCGTGTCATCAGCCATCTGGGTGCACTCATCATTTTGGAAGGCACGATGGATCAACACAAGTATGCATCTATCCTTGCGGACCATGTTCACCCTACATGTGAATTGTTTTTCCTCAGGATGATGGCATCTACCAGCAGGACAATGCGACGTGTCATAAAGCTCGCAGTGTATGTGCGTGGTTTGAGGGCTACCAGGATGAGTTAAACGTACTCTCTTGGCCAGCAAATTCCCCAGACTTGAACACAATCGAGAATCTGTGGGACCACCTCGATCGGTGGATGCTCAACCGCGTAACCTAGCGCAGCTGGCCACGGCACTGGAGTCGGCATGGCTCAACATCCCAGTGACATCATCACAACATCCCCTCTCTTCTCATTTACAAATAGGAGGCTCTAATGTTTGAGAATATGTCAAAAATTGAAAAATGATTAAGCGCATTATTAAATCCGCCAGTTAGTAGTGCTAGTACTTGTCAGTGTATTGAGGATCATGTCCTTTCCAGGACTGAAATATGTAATTCACGATGAAGGTTGACTATCACTTCCCAGTAATTGGTTCTAATGTATGTGTTACGGCGTATAATATTTTACAATAACAAGTCTGAGCAATCGAAGACATTTTCTGCGAATAGCTGGCTGATCATGGGTACGGTTCATTCTTCACTCTGATTGTAAGCAGTAGAACATGCAAATTCCAGATATTTAATAATTCTGTTTTAGAATATTTCAGAGCAAAATCAGGTTCATTCAGCCTCTTGGGATAGTATAAGAAAGGCCTAATTGTCCTATTTCTGGATTCTAGGAAGACATTGTCATTATTTTATGGTTAGAGATAAGGAATCTCTCCATTCACAAAGGATATAAAAATACTAAAAACAACTTATTCTGTTGTTAAATCTTCTTGTATAAAAATTGGTAGCACCACATGAATCATAGCACTAGATGTAATGGTATTCTATAGGATTGTCATGCCTGCAGGGTACCCAATTATTTAGAGTCTATTCATAGCAGACACTAAACCAACTGATCAGTATAGTATATTATCAATTCACTAATATATGGGACAAAAATATACTGTAGAATAGGCAATTCTTGAAAATAATTAATAAAGCTAAACTTACCCTTCCTTACTGCCACCATTTTCTGCAATGCGTTCTGGTCTTCTGCACCAGGATTTGGATACATGGCTGTGATTCTTTATATGGCCTAGAGCAGTGATGGTGAACCTTTTAGAGACCGAGTGCCCAAAGTGCAACCCAAAACCCAATAATTTATCATAAAGTGCCAACACGGCAATGCTATTAATATATTATAAATGTGAAAGATTGTGAGTTTGGATGTTTGTGGGTTTGTGTGTTTGGATATTTGTTCCTCAATCACACCCGAAAGGCTGAATGGATTTCCTCGAAATTTCGCACACACCTAGATATTGGCCAGGAAGGATACATAGGCTACTTTAAAAGTGTCTCACTCACCCCAAAATGCCACCGCAACCCTCCAAAGTTGTCTCCTGCTCCGCTGTCGGTCCAGGCATGACGTCACCGCAGAGACTTACACACAGCTGCTATTGGTGCATGCCGGTGTGTGGGCAGGATAGGGAGCCAGCACAGCAGCCCATAGATTGCCGCCATATTGTGGGCGTGGCCAGTGCGTTGGAACCCGACGCTGAACATGGCGGCTGCCCGCATCGCTCCGAACGCCGCTGACATGCCGCCCGGCCACACATTGCCTCAGGCCGGTGTAGCATGCAGCAGTGCATCCAGCCCGAACAAGCCTAGCTGGAGGGGTTACGGAGGGGGCCGGGGGGGGGTGCGGGTTTTGCAACAAAGGGCAGAAAGTAAGTAGGGGGGAGAGGGGCCAGATTGCACATGTGGAAAGAGGGGGAAGGGGTACATGTAGGAGGTGACTGTAATCTCTAAAGGGGGGGAGGGGGCCGGGGACGCGGGTGGGGGGTAAGGGGAGAGCCGGGGTGCGGGTGGGGGAAAAAGGGAGGGTCGGAGGTGCAGCAATGGGGCCGTGGGGTCTCGGCCCATGATGCTGTGGGAGGGACCCGTGCCGGCCGCAAGGAAAGGGCCATGGGGGACCACGGGTGGCGCTGCAGGTGGTTCGCGCAAGGGTGAGGGGACAGCGGACAAAGGCGTGGGTTATAGCTAGTTTAATCATAATACTGTGCGGATCCACAATTGTGAACAATTACGGATGGTCTGTAATAATGTCACTTGTCTGCTATAAAACAGATACTATGTGATAAAAATAACGAAGAGCCCACACACAGTACAATTTGCTCCACAGTGGCTGATACACAGTACTATATTCTCCACAGTGGCCGATACACAGTACTACTGTATATGCTCCACAGTGGGCCCCACGCAGTGCAATCTGCTACAAAGTGGCTCCCACACAGTATAATCTGTTCCACAGATGGGTGCCCACAGAGAGGGCTCTGAATGCCACCTGTGCCATAGGTTTGCCATCACAAGCCTAGAGTCTGTCAAAGATTTTCCTATTATGTTGTTATATACAAACATCACTACTGCAGCCAATCACTGGCCTCAGTGGTATATAGCAAGAGACTACTGAGGCCAGTGATTCGCTACAACAGTAATGCTTGTATATAGGCTTCATCTGGGCCACCTTTTCAATATAACATCAGGCACATGTAGCATATACCATAGTGATACAATATCACGAACAGTATTGTTCCAAAATGCTGTCTCCTGATACACATATCTGCATTCTGCACATGTCCTTCGAAGACGAAATGTAATAGAGGCGACATCTGTATACTCAAAGAAATGCTTTATAAATATATATATATAACTCTCTGTACTGAGATGTGCTTAATATTGAGATGCAGAACCCTAATGAGGTATGATATTCAGAAACTTGTAAAAGTAGCGTGCAACCAGAGAACTAGCCATGAAGCATGTAAAGAGAGATCTTAGTCACTCAGTAAAATGATATATTTATTGTATTTTAATGGTGTCTTATTCTAAATTTATTCAAAAAGGAATGTACTATCTAAGTTGTACTCCTAGACCTAAAACAAATAAGGGAACAGCACCGAGCCGGACCTCGCGTTATACCGTATGGGCAAGTGCGAGAGACAAATCAATGAACTGCTCACTCAGCATCTCAAGTCCTGATAGGTCACAACTACCAAAGAGCATATAAACATGAATAATTGCCAGATCTCCATCTCCTGGACATCAGTACAGAAGATGAAGATGGACCAACCAAATCCCAAAGGCTCCTCGCTAGTATACATCACATCTGACAACTTATGCACTTGAAAAAGGGGTTATACCCAAAACGCGTTGTGTTCTATCAATAAAGAAAACCCTAGTTTACTCTATTGGATTAGCGCTGATTCTTTTGCATTTGGTTGGTCCATCTTCATCTTAGTCATGCTTAATTTCCGATCATTTCTACACGGTATACCCAGCAAACCAATGTTGACATATTGAGTATCACCCATGCTGTAACTTATTGGATTATGATAAGACAATAATTTATCACAAGTAGCACCATAGTCACCAGTCAGGTTTTTAATAATATCTACTGAAGAGTCATAAATCTCATGTAGGTATTATTGGAATTGAAGACACGCAGAGGTGATCATCACTCTATGGCCAACGATCTCTCCCAGAATACTCAGGCACAAGGTTACCTCTACTGCACACATTAAAGTCTATGGGGTCCATGTGGTTTCTTAGCTAACCACTTTTTAATGCGTAGGGGTCTCCGTTCCGGCGGCTCCCCGAATGGAATACCAAATGCAGATATGAACCGGGCCTGACCGAAAAACATTGCTATTGTCTTACATTTCTTAAACTACTAAGGTCAATGGAAATTTGCACTGCATGCAGTTGGTTGCCGCAATTCCATCTTGTGTTCTAGACAGTGTTGGTAAATATGTACTATAGCAAACCAGATATTTTCACTAGAAAACAGAAAATTTTTTCTTAAAATAAAATTTAAAAAAGCAGCTAAAAATATCGAAATGCCTTGATAGTACACGAACGCTCCTGCAATGTCGTAGGGCTTCTGAAATTTCAGTCGCTGCTTTTATGGTCTTCTTGCTTTCATGGAAGAAAAAAGAATCTTTCCATAGTATATATTTCCTTTGCCCGTGAAATATATGGTTCACTTCTTACACAGTCTGTCATCTCTGTCATTGTTATGCCATTAACGGAGAAAACATTGATGAGTTAAAGAATAAACTGCAATTTCCTATTGGAAATCTGACACGTTAAAATGTTTGTCAGAGATCTGACACTAATGATTCTATTCACAGTGATTTGAAGGTAATTTTACCTTATTGATGTCGGAAACGTAACGTGTCTCTGGGCTTTTGTCTGAAACAACCATAAAAAATATATTGAAATACAACGTAAGGCTTTGGTTGATAGACCAGTAGATTTACCATGCAAAGCTATAGAGCTGGAACAATGAATAGCTTTCCTTTTTGGTTTGCCTTATAGAAATTTCTACTATTGTAAATAAGATCTGAGTGAACGAAAAGTGGTACATAGGGTACATTGAATGCTCACCGAACGAAAAGTGGATCATAGGGTACATTGAATGTTCTCTGAGCGAAAAGCGATACATAGGGTACATTGACTGTTCTCTGAGCGAAAAGCAGTACATAGGGTATATTGAATGTTCTCCGAGCGAAAAGCGGTACATAGGGTACATTGACTGTTCTCTGAGCGAAAAGCAGTACATAGGGTACATTGACTGTTCTCCGAGCGAAAAGCAGTACATAGGGTACATTGAATGTTCTCCGAACGAAAAGTGGTACATAGGGTACATTGAATGTTCTCCAAGCTAAAAGCGAAACATAGGGTACATTGAATGTTCTCCAAATGAAAAGTGGTACATAGGGTACAGCGAATGTACTCCGAATGAAAAGCAGTATGGTACGTTGAATATTTTCCAAATGAAAAGCAGTGCATAGGGTACATTGAATGTTCTCCAAATGAAATGTGAAACATAGGGTACAGTGAATGTTCTTCGATGAAAAGCAGTACATAGAGTACATTGAATGTTCTCCGAACGAAACCATAGGGTACATTGAATGTTCTCCGAATGAAAAGCGAGCGCTGGTGCTTATATTGTTAATAGTAAAGAATAGACCCACAAAGGCGAAAAGCTTACCAGTAGTGTTGTAAAATACATGCATTGCAACACCAAAAATGTAGCAAATTTTAACAAATGAAAAGTAACAGTCTGGGTCAAGTGAAGGCTTAAGTTCTGACCTCTGACCTCTGACCCAGACTTGTTGGCCTGACGGAGACACCAGGATGGCATCGAAACACGTTGCCCATTCTTTTGTGTTTGGTCTTGTTGAATAAAGTATTTTACGTTTATTGGTTGCATTGTCAATCATTTGCAATAGCAGCGCTCAAACGTTACCGTTTTTTTTTCTGTTACTTTTCCTTGTTCTTTACCACTGTCTATGTAGACATGGTGCTGAGCTGTAGCTTATGTTTACAACCTAGAAGAGGTCCAAGACCCTCTCAAACCCACCCACCATGGATCTCTTCGTGCAGCAGAGGAGCCAGGTGGTTTACTTTTTACCTCTGTTGCCAAATTTAATCAGCTGGTGCTAGATGTGAGAAGTTTACAATAATCTCCTTTATTTTATAAGAGCAGACTTACATTTCAAAAGCAAGTACCAACAAAATTGCTTCTAAACCACTTAGGCCTGGTTCACATCTGTGTTCAGTAATCCATTCGAGGAATCTGCATGGGGTCTCCCCCGAACGGACTACCAAATGCATTGGCAAGCGGTGAGTTTATGAAAGCACATGGACCCCATAGACTATAATGGGGTCTGTGTGCTTTCTGCACAGAGTCTGCACAGAACATGTGGACAGAAAATACTTCATGATCTACTTTCCTGTCTGCATGACTCATGTGGACACCGTGAGGAAAGCACATGGACCCCATTATAGTCTATGGGGTCCGTGTGCTTTCACTGTTCACCGCTTACCAATGCATTCAGTATTCCATTCAGGGGGTCACCATGTGGACTCCCCGAATGGATTACCGAATGCATATGTGAACCAGGCCTTATATGCATGGTATGGCCTCGCCCTGACTGCACCAAACAGCTCATTTACATATTGAATAAAACTTGAATCTCTCAGTAGCAGGATTGCATTTGAAAGGTATGAAAGGTTTCTTGACCAGCTATATAAGGGCATATAAGTGGTTTAGAAATGGTTTGGGTGGTAGTAGATTCCCTTTAAGGTACTATCTAATCTAATGCACCAGTCTGTGACTACAGGACTGATGCTAAAGTCTTAGTGTTAGATGCCCCAGGAAGGACTTGTGGAGACCATACCACAATGGGTCAGAGCAGTTTTGGTAGCATATATATCTAGTATATCTTGCTAATAGTTACAATATCCTCGAGAACAAGATACAACATAGATAGATTATAATAGATAGATAGATAGATAGATAGATAGATAGATATGAAATAGATAGATAGATAGATAGATAGATAGATAGGAGATAGATAGATAGATAGATAGATAGATAGATAGATAGATAGATAGATAGGAGATAGATAGATAGATAGATAGATAGATAGATAGATAGATAGATATGAGATAGATAGATAGATAGATAGATAGATAGATAGATAGGAGATAGATAGATAGATAGATAGATAGATAGATAGATAGATAGATAGATAGATAGATAGATAGATCCTATATTTACAGTACATGCTACAGTTTGTGTACTATATATTGATAGCAATGCAGCAAAGCAAAGCCTGGACTACAGTATATGACTATATTCTAATATGCCAAGCAGAAAAATCTATGTAAAACTAAAAATAATGCTTCTTTATGTATCTGCATTAAATGAAACATAAAAGCATGTTATAGACAATGTAAAATGTGTAGGTTTCAATGAAACCTCTCCAATAATACGTCTCTTTTAAACAACATTTTTGCCTCCAGCTATGCAAAGGTCTTTAATTTTAACGCTCCACAAAGGATCCGCTATATTTATGTTTTATTCATAATTCATGCTAATATATTAAGCAACTATCTTGAGAGGCAACTAAACCAGAGTTACTCTAGCACCAGATGTTCAGCATTGATAGCAAAATTCAATTCAACATGAAAGTTTTAGATTAAAATGATCCAGTTATCTAATAGCCCATGTAGAAGGTAGTCATAAATTACGTCATGAAAATATGACAGAAGAAAAATGCACAATGTTGAACATGGCAGCACACGAAGGAAGAACCCATAAAGCCTATGTGGCACACAGTAATTCACCTTGAAAAGTTCATTTTTATTGAGGTTTTTCATTTTCCTCTGTGCTTTAATATGCATATATCAAATTATGCTTTTACTGCGCTATTAAATTCCAACAAGGTAGTCATATAAAGCTAGACTTCAATACAGGTGTGTTTTATAGTCTAGAACATGATCATGAATAATGCCGGTCTACTATGTTCCTACATAGGTAATGCATGCTCTCAAGCTTCTTCCCATACATAAGATAAGATGAGATAATTCTTTGATAGTCCCACCATGGGGAAATTCAATGTGTTACAGCAGCATGGATAGTACAATAGTATATTACAAGGAAGACACATACAAGCTCATAGCAGATAGAAAAGATACTAGGAGTCACAGCAACTAAGAAGAAAAGAAAGACTTCAGAATCATTTAGTTCTCTGTGCGGAGTGATCTTCGTGTGGCCTGATATTGATATACAGCCTGACCGCAGTCCACGTGTTTGATCTTTGTACCGGTGAACCTGATGAACATCTGATCTTTTTTATTTCTTTTGTTCAATGCAGCATAGGCATAACTAGAATCCAAATCATACATCATGTATAATACCGGTCTCCTCTTTTTGTGAATCTCTTTATTTTTTCCCATTTTTCTCTATAGAGAGCTCTATGTTGCTTTCACTAGTCGTACAAACTAGGAGAATCATAATGCAGGAAAGCTAAAATTGAGAAATCATTTCAAACAGATATATCTTGGACATTTGAAATCATAGTAGAGCTTTCATATGACACCAGGATCACAGATCTGCTAATATTCATTCAAAAGATATCACTATTTGGGATTGAGAGCAATTGCAGCTACATATAAATATGTCAATTCCAACGCTATAGGTAGAACTGCAAACTTAAGAATCTCATATTTCATATGACACCAGGAGCACTGTTCTAGGTTTTAAAGTGCCAGAGATATAAATGGTTGAAGTGACCCCCAGCCTCAGTTTCCCTGCATTACACAAAGTGGCTGTTTGACCCTGTTCGGTTTACAGAAACGTAGGAAGGAAGAAATGAAGGCTCCTATAAAATCAAAAGTTGTATAAAAGGTTACATACATTAAAAAGTTGTGTATGGCCTATCAACCCTACCTAGCTTTCTAACACAAACACGGCTATAGTAATATCAAAGTTATAGCAACAGATATGGCTATGTGTATATGGATGGTAGCCAGTGGTAACAAACAGCCTGTTTACTAAAACACTGTAGGACTTGTTACTCTTTTTATTTTGCAGATTATCTCTAAATCATTAAGATTTTGAGACTGTCACTTGGCAACTTAGAGCTTCAGCTCCCTCTGTAAGTTTTCTATGGGATTAAGGTCTGGAGACTGGCTAGGCTACTCCATGACCTTAATGTGCTTCTTTTTGAGCCACTCCTTTGTTGCCTTGGCTTTATGTTTTGGGTCATTGTCCTGCTGGAAGACCCAGCCATGACCCATTTATAATGTCCCGGCGGAGAGAAGAAGGTTGGCACTCAGGATTTTATGGTACATGTCTCCATGCATTCTCCCATTGATGCGGTGAAGTAGCCCTGTGTCCTTAGCAGAGAAACGTCCCCAAAACTTAATGTTTCCCGCTCCAATCTTGACAGTGAGGACGGTGTTCTTTGGGTCATAGGCAGCATTTCTCTTCTTCCAAACACGGTGCGTTGAGTTAATACTAGAGATGAGCGAGTAGTTAAATACTCGATATTCAATATTCATTTCGAGTAACCCCTCAATATTCGACTACTCAAATCGAATATTGAATCCTGTTATACTCTATGGGGAAAAATGCTCGTTTCAGGGGTAGGCAACAATCGATCAAATTGAATTTACCAAGTCCACGAGTGATGGTTGGGCTGGATTCTCCGAGAAGTCTTTTCCGTGCAGCGTCCCCGCGGCGTCTTCTGGCTCTGAATTCACTCTGCCAGGCATCGGGCCTGGGCAGAGCCGAATGCGCATGCCCGCACTACAAGAAAATGGCTGCTTACAGTCAAAGCGGCCATTTTCTTGTAGCGCAGGCATGCGCAGTCGGCTCTGCCCAGGCCCTATGCCTGGAAGAGTGAATTCAGAGCCGGAAGACGCCGCGGGGAAGCTGCACGGAGAAGACTTCTAAAGGAAGGAGAAGAACCAGCATTGAATGGCCGACTGTATAGCATTCGGCCAATCAACGCTGGTTCTGCATTGAATTTTTCCATTCGAATAGCGAGTGGTATTCGATCGAGTACGAGTATTTAAAATACCGTAGTTTCGATCAAATTCCTACTCGATCGAGTACTACTCGCTCATCTCTAGTTAATACCAAAGAGCTCAATTTTTGTCTCATCTGACCACAGCACCTTCTCCCGATCACTCTCAGAATCATCCAGATTGGTCAGATGAGACAAAAATCAAGCTCTTTGGCATTGACTCAACTTGCCGAGTTGCCAAGCGACAGCCTCAAAGTCTTAATGATTTAGAAATGAGCTGATCAAATTGAAAAGTTTTGGAATATTAGAGCAGAGTCTGGTTCTTTCTAAGCCACTTGTCTCAGCTCTGGTCTCCTCATATTCTAGTCACCTTCAGGTTCCAACGTCTAATTGAGACTTCAACCCTCTATAGTTTAACCCTGTATAAGCAGTAGTATTTGTGCTCGGGTTCATATTATCCATATTATACTTTATTTCCATTTGTGTTTGTCACCCATAAGTAATAATTCATTATCCTCAGGTAATCTTCAAAGGCTCAGTCACCACAGTTTGCAAATGGAAAACATCCACAGGCGTATTATTTGACAGGAGACATTGATAAAGCAGCAGAATTCCACATCAGTGCCTCCATTGCTATGTTTAGCTAGATTTGATATGACACCAATAGCCTTATGTGCTGTCCTTTTGTGCTGTCTACAATATAATGCTAATATGCTATGACATCAAAATGTCATCAGAATGTTTACTAGCTTTTCACCCATTAAACAAGATTTTGAAACATTTTCCTGGGTCTCCAGATTAGGAGCAATGGCATACAGTACCGGGCACTATGACGTCATGTCAGATACTAAGCCCATTCATCAGGTAAGCTTCCAAAGTTACCATGTCAAACAAGGTAGAATATGTCCAGCTGTGTGGGGATGGTATAAGATAAGATAAGATACTCCTTTAATAGTCCCACAGTGGGGAAATTTCAGCATGTTACAGCAGCATAGTAATACAAATACAGGATAATACACAGTAATATATTACAGGACACACATATGCTGAGAAGAAAAGATATACTAGGAGTCCATAGCAGCTAAGGAACAGAAGAACAAAGAAGGAAGACTTCATAGTCATAATCATTAGTTTTCTGTACGGAGTGATCTTTGCTTGGTCTGATGTAGATTATACAGCCTGGTCGCGGTTGGAAGGAAGGACCTGCGATAGCGTTCCTTCTCACACTCGGGGTGAAGCAGATGGTCACTTACAGTGCTGCCAAGTCCCATCAAGGTCCCATACATGAGGTGGGATTTGTTCTCCTGCATGGAAGTCACCACGGACAGTATCCTTCTGTCACCCACCACCTGTACTGGGTCCAGGGAGCTCCCCAGGACAGAGCTGTCCCTTCTGATCAGCCTGTCAAGTCTATTTCTGTCCCTGGTTGATATACTGCTCCCCCAGCAGGCCACACCGAAAAAGATGGATGAAGCAACCACAGAGTTGAAGAAGGCCCTAAGAAGTGGCTCCTGGAATCCGAAGACCCTCAGCCTCTTGAGCAGGTAGAGTCTGCTGTGGCCCTTTTTTTGCAGCGCCTCCAGGTGATCAGCCCAGTCTAGTTTATTGTTGAGGAGCACACCCAGATACTTATAGGTCCTGACTATCTCAATACATGTCCCTTGGATCTCCACTGGTATCGGAGCACTTCTCCGTTTACTAAAGTCCACCACCATCTCCTTGGTCTTCCAGCATTAATCCTGAGGTGGTTCCGCTGGCACCATTCAAAAAAATCCCGGTTTAAGTCTCTGTATTCCCTATCGTCGCCATCAGTGATAAGGCCTATTATAGCAGAGTCATCAGAGTACTTCTGTAAGTAACAGCTGGATGAGTTGCGCCTAAAGTCAGCAGTGTACAGGGTGAAGATAAATGGGGCAAGAACTGGTGGTGGCAGCGGTGGCAGTAGAATATTGTACACAATAGACAAGGCAAGAGATGATATCTGACTCTGTCGAGGTATCAGTAGTACAATATGGAACATGATGGACATGCAGACAGTGACAGTGGTATCATTGGGATGGTGATAAATAGTTTTCCCCCACAGCAATGGCAGATTTGTTCAATAGCATCAGCCATAGGTGTGTGAAAATTCCTTTTCACAAATTTAAAGTTTTCTAGATTTGTGGAGATGATTTTTGTCAGCTGTGGTGTGGCACATTACATTATATCTGGACAGGACAGGTGTAAAAGTGCTTCCTTCACTAAAGGCTCCCAGAAGCTACTTTTGGGTAGTGTACCTCTTCTTAGTGAGAGATTGTTGACTTTGGCAAAAAAGAATCTATGTCACAATCAAAGACATTTTGGCCAGGTTACAGAAGTGGCCAAAATGAAAGGAGCAGAATGGCTATTTCAATGAATTACCCACCATCTAGGTCAATCAGATGTTGGGGCTAGGAGGTGTTGGGAGCAGTGGTTACATGAGGCCATGTATTGATCTCCTGGAAGCATGGGTAGATCCTCTAATTTCCTTTATATTCCAAATCATGGTGAAACATAGAAGGATCTGCGACACTTGTTCAGTAAATTTTAAAATCCAATGATTTTATTCATATTTTCTTCTTTAAAAATTCACAAAAAACACTCCATGTAGATAGAAAAAACACATACGAAAGATAGTCGGACAAGACAATATAAAAACCGCTGTCAGTAACGCATAATAATGGCTGACGCGTTTCGAGACCAACCTGGTCTCTTAATCATAGCTCTTGTGCGTATTTGCTATGATTAAGAGACCAGGTTGGTCTCGAAACGCGTCAGCCATTATTATGCGTTACTGACAGCGGTTTTTATATTGTCTTGTCCGACTATCTTTCGTATGTGTTTTTTCTATCTACATGGAGTGTTTTTTGTGAATTTTTAAAGAGAAAATATGAATAAAATCATTGGATTTTAAAATTTACTGAACAAGTGTCGCAGATCCTTCTATGTTTCACCACGATTTGGAATATAAATCTTTTGGATCCTCAGTCCCGGAGGCGTTTCGGATGGTGCACCTTGTTCATCAGGAAAGGGTGAGCGATATTGGACTTTTCTTTTTTTGATATTGAAAATTGCTCTAATTTCCTTGTCTACCATCCAGGTGCATATGGCACCATCATTATATACCCCTGTCTATACATCCCAGGCACTTGGCAGAAGGAAAATTGGTGTCACTGTGCCCATTGTATGTCATGCCATTAACAGCCACCATTACCTTTGTTTGCAGTGGTGTTGAGAATGAGAAACCTGGACTGCAACTGTATAATTTTTAGCAACGTATCCAGATTTGTGTGGGATCCAATGATGGTTGGGTTCAAGTATGAAGGTCACTGTGGAGTGACAAACTGTGCCAAATACTGTTATTATCTGGGAAGATCGTCACGTACGACAGTCGGTCATCAAAGTGGTAATACAAGGGACACTAATAACTCAGCATTGTGTCCAAGACACCCTTTGACTGTAATATAGTAATCACACATTGCATTCACATATAGAGTTTCATTCAATTCCACAACTCCTTTTTGGCGCATCAATGAGTGTAAATACTGAATTGCAATGATTAACACTGGAATGTAACTATTGGTTTGGCACAGAACATATCCCAATTTATTGTAGAATCTATTTATACTAATCCTAGAATTTTATGTGAATTTTCTGTGCAGGCTGATCTGTGATCATCTCATCCTTTTTTTCCTCTGTACCAAAAATGGCAACATTCTGTGATCTTATATAATGGCTACGAGTGACCTCTCATATGACTGATCCTCCTATAGTGACCTCTCATATGACTGATCCTTCTATAGCGACCTCTCATATGACTGATCCTTCTATAGTGACCTCTCATATGACTGATCCTTCTATAGCGACCTCTCATATGACTGATCCTCCTATAGTGACCTCTCATATGACTGATCCTTCTATAGCGACCTCTCATATGACTGATCCTTCTATAGCGACCTCTCATATGACTGATCCTTCTATAGCGACCTCTCATATGACTGATCCTTCTATAGCGACCTCTCATATGACTGATCCTCCTATAGTGACCTCTCATATGACTGATCCTTCTATAGCGACCTCTCATATGACTGATCCTTCTATAGAGACCTCTCATATGACTGATCCTTCTATAGCGACCTCTCATATGACTGATCCTTCTATAGAGACCTCTCATATGACTGATCCTTCTATAGCGACCTCTCATATGACTGATCCTTCTATAGCGACCTCTCATATGACTGATCCTCCTATAGAGACCTCTCATATGACTGATCCTTCTATAGCGACCTCTCATATGACTGATCCTTCTATAGAGACCTCTCATATGACTGATCCTTCTATAGCGGCCTCTCATATGACTGATCCTTCTATAGCGACCTCTCATATGACTGATCCTTCTATAGAGACCTCTCATATGACTGATCCTTCTATAGCGACCTCTCATATGACTGATCCTTCTATAGTGACCTCTCATATGACTGATCCTTCTATAGCGACCTCTCATATGACTGATCCTCCTATAGTGACCTCTCATATGACTGATCCTTCTATAGTGACCTCTCATATGACTGATCCTTCTATAGTGACCTCTCATATGACTGATCCTCCTATAGTGACCTCTCATATGACTGATCCTTCTATAGTGACCTCTCATATGACTGATCCTTCTATAGTGACCTCTCATATGACTGATCCTCCTATAGTGACCTCTCATATGACTGATCCTTCTATAGCGGCCTCTCATATGACTGATCCTTCTATAGCGATCTCTCATATGACTGATCCTCCTATAGTGACCTCTCATATGACTGATCCTTCTATAGCGACCTCTCATATGACTGATCCTTCTATAGCGGCCTCTCATATGACTGATCCTTCTATAGCGGCCTCTCATATGACTGATCCTTCTATAGTGACCTCTCATATGACTGATCCTTCTATAGTGACCTCTCATATGACTGATCCTTCTATAGTGACCTCTCATATGACTGATCCTTCTATAGTGACCTCTCATATGACTGATCCTTCTATAGTGACCTCTCATATGACTGATCCTTCTATAGTGACCTCTCATATGACTGATCCTTCTATAGCGACCTCTCATATGACTGATCCTTCTATAGCGACCTCTCATATGACTGATCCTTCTATAGTGACCTCTCATATGACTGATCCTTCTATAGTGACCTCTCACACTCGTAGTCTCTCATGACAAGGGACTACGAGTGTGAGGGACACAATACATTATGGGGAACCCTACACGGTCGTCAAATACATAATATTTTTTCTTTCTGATTCTCTGCTTTCACGTGTCTGATTTAGAAGACTAGTTGGAAATGAATCACAAAAGTTTCAGATTTGGAGAAATCCAGAATGTTTGAGAAATTCTAGTAAAGTTGGGTTTATTATGAAGTGATTTGTGCATTGCTAGTTAGGACATAAAAATGCTCCAGAAGTGTTACTTCATGGAAAATGGAAACATGTGTTAAGGCCTGGTTCACATCGGCGTTCGGTATACTGTTCAGGGGGTCCACTAGGGAAACCCCTGAATAGAATACCGAAGGCATTGACAAGCGGTGAGCTTATGAAAGCACATGGACTATAATGGGGTCTGTGTGTTTTCCGTGCGGTGATCGCGCGGAACATGCAGAGAATAAAGTACTTCATGAACTACTTTCCTCCCCACATGACCCGTGTGGACACCGCGCGGAAAAGACACGGACCCCATTATAGTCTATGTGCTTTCATAAGCTCACCTCTTGTCAATGTCTTCGGTATGCCGTTTGGGGGTTCCCCATGTGAACTCCCCGAACAAAATACCGAACACAGGCCTAAGGTAGACATGTCAGGAGAAATACAAGATCCTCTTTAATGTACATAGCGTTATGACATTACAGAACGGACACTAGGAATTGGAAAACCCGCTTCATGAAGGCAACTATGAGTAAATAGTTAAATATATCTACTGTAGAATATGAAACTATATATACATGGCTTTCAAATGTTGTAGGTAGCAAGACAAAAGACTTGCTCTCATGAATACACTGTTGTGCAGAAGTCTGTTCTGAATATGATCATGTAGCTAACCATAAAACGAAGATCAAAATTGTACATATACAATGGACTACAAAGGGACATGAAACACCTGTGTGGGGTTGCTCTTGGAAAGGCAGAATACAGTACATTTATTTTACATTGCATTAAATGTTATTCAGAACTAAAGGTGCTAAAGAGATACGTGTGCATATATTGTAACCTGCACCACCGCTTCCTTCACTCTATGGTATCTTGTGTGATATCTCTTATAAGCTACTACGTCCTGCCTCTTATCAAATGCTCACACAAGGAGAAAGATGCATATTAATTATGCGAGAAATGGTAAATCTGTTGAATGTGATACAATCTTGAATGTAGAAACATCTCAGGCAGTAGAGACAGAGTTATTTCACAATCATTGGATAACTGAGCAGACACACAGTATTAAAGGGAATGTATTGTTAGTAGGGTTGAGCGATCGGAAAAGATCGGATCCCGATCGGCGATCGAGCAAATTTCACAATCGGGATCGGCTGGAAAATGATTGAAAATCGGATTTTAAAAACGATCCTGAAATCTCAAGATCGGCTCAACCCTAGTCATGTATATATCATTAATAGAGTTGAATGATCAGGATTGGGAAAGATCGGATCCGATCGGCGATTAAGCAAATTTCACGATCGGGATCGGCTGGAAAATGATCGAAAATCGGATTTTAAAAACGATCCTGAAATCTCAAGATCGGCTCAACTCTAGTCATGTTTATATCATTAATAGAGTTGAACGATCGGGAATGGGAAAGATCGGATCCCGATCGGTGATCGAGCGAATTTCGCGATCGACTGGAAAATGATCGAAAATTGGATTTTAAAAATGATCCTGAAATCTCAAGATCCGCTCAACCCTAATTGCTAGAAAATGATCTACTGTTTAAATTGTACACGATGTTAAACATATCTAGGTGAAATTGTCAATATCTCTGCCCAGGGGCGTAACTACCGAAGTAGCAGCAGTAGCGGCTGCCAAAGGGCCCGGAACATTAGGGGGCCGGACAATAGCTGCTATCACTGCGTGTTTTTTTAAAAATAGGCCCTCCAGACTTTTAAATAGTTACTCCAGCACGTAAGGGGCAATATTTACTTATCTTTCCTGGTTCCTGCCCACGAGCGCCATTGCTCCTCCTTCTGCGGAGGCCACTGTGAGCAGGAGCCGGGATCAGTAAGTGAGGCCGCAGGCCCCACAAACACTATTATTATACTCGGGGGTCTAGAAAGCACATTTACTCCCAAAAAAGGGTAATTTTTAGAGTGGTTTAAATGTGTAGAAGTGAGTGGCAGCGCAGTGTACGGTTAAACCCTGAGCTTGTATCCACCTCTGTATTTGCCTTAGAGAGCTAGAAATTGGATAGATAGGTTTCTTGGAGCTCTGAGATGTACCAAGAGGAGTGCACAGTGCCAAGCGTTAGTAGTGTGATACTGTGATGGATACAGGTATAAGGTACTCAAATGAAGTGAAGGCTCACCTTCTGTTTTTGTGAAAATAGCTCAAAACCGCTATGTAGACATATAATTGGTGACCTCCAAATTATAGGAGTGACCCCTCAAGGTGACTGGACTCCAATAGCAGTAACCAAACCTCTGTAATGTCACAAACTGGTATTGACATCTGGAACATCCAAGGTTAGGCAAAAAAAAGGGAGGCCAGGTCAACTCAATTTATTTAACATACAACGCGTTTCGGGTTTACCACCTTTTCTCAATTGACACACTTGAAAAAGGGTGGTAAACCAGAAATGCGTTGTGTGTAGATATGATCAAGTAGTTAAATACTCGATATTCGTTTCGAGTAAGCCCCTCAATATTCGACTACTCGAATCGAATATCGAACCCTATTATAGTCTATGGGGGGAAAATGCTCGTTTCAGGGGTAGGCAACATTCAATCAAATTGAACTTACCAAGTCCATAAGTGAGGGTCGGGGCTGGATTCTCTGAGGAGTCTTCTCCGTGCAGCGTTCCCGCGGCGTATTCCGGCTCTGAATTCACTCTGCCAGGCATCGGGCCTGGGCAGAGCTGACTGCGCATGCCCGCACTACAAGAAAATGGTCGCTTACAGTCAAAGCGGCCATTTTCTTGTAGCGCGGGCATGCGCAGTCAGCTCTGCCCAGGCCTGATGCCTGGCAGAGTGAATTCAGAGTCGGAAGATGCCGCGGGGAAGCTGCACGGAGAAGACTTCTAAAGGTAGGAGAAGAACCAGCGTTGATTGGCCGACTGAATAGCATTCGGCCAATCAACGCTGGTTCTGCATCGAATCTTTCCATTCGAACAGCGAGTGGTACTCATTCGAGTACAAGTATTTTGAATACCTTAGTATTCCATCGAATACCTACTCGATCGAATACTACTCGCTCATCTCTAAAAGAAGTTGACCTGGACCAGTGCGTCTTTTGCCTCCTTTTTTTTTCCTACCATTGGTTGGAGCTTTGAGAGAGCTGTACACCATGTTTCAAGCCAACTTAAGTTGTAGTTCATACCGAACAAATCTGAGACCCAAGCCCCTGAAACAAACAGTATCTTGAAAGATTCTCCCATCTCTAATCCTTACCTAGAGATCTAGAGCTTTGTCTCAGTACTTTTTTATAGGTGGTAATCCATTTTCATGAATTAGTTCTCCAGTTTTGAACTAAACGTAGTCTGGCTGAGGAGACATGTACTAAGCTCGTATCTTATTTTCAAGTTTAACCGATAGGCTCAATGAAAGAAGAAGTATATTCTGCGCTTCTATTTGTATATTCATTACAAGTGTAGGCAGTCGGAAGTGATGAGCATGTTTATCTGCTAAAAATCTTCCAGCAGACAATAATTCTGTTACAAAATTTGATTCTTATCAATGTCATTTCATGCTATTTCTCAGTGTGCTGCAAGAACATCTCAAAGACCCCTAAGGCTTCTTATTTCCTTACCCTTAGGAAGAATAGGAGAAAAGAAATAAAGAATGATTTAAAATTTTGAACTTCTTTAGCATTGCAATCCAATCAGATACATGGGGGGTCTGAGCCAATAGAACCTGAAAATATGATTTCACACTATGTTGGTGGACAGAGCGAAAGATGAAGAAGTTACCACTTGTGATTAAGATAAACATATAAATGTAATAACACATACCTGTACCAGGCAGGGAAGGAAAACTGTGTGCAGCTTATTGGCTTCAATGAAACACAAATGACTCATGGTAGGATTTGGACTTTCCTTAGAGTACTTTATCATGGAACTCGATCAACGGATAAAAATTGCAACTAGCTAGAGAAAGCGGCAAATAAATGGCATAAAGATATCAGTCACAATCACGGTTTGAGCCCTCTGCATAATGGGGTAAAAGACAGATGTGCATTTCTTTTCCTTTCCCGCAATGTATCCGAAGATTTGTAGCACTTTTATAGAACAACATTTCACAATACTCTTTCACAAGATGTCTATCCTTTATGTGCGTGGCCACCCAGTGGTGTGTTGTAATATACAGCCTGTCAATAGTTTTGCTAGTATGTGGTGATATTTAGAAATGAGCGAGTAGTTAAATACTCGATATTCGATATTCGTTTCGAGTAGCTCCTCAATATTCGACTACTCGAATCGAATATCAAATCTGATTATACTCTATGGGGGAAAAATGCTCGTTTCAGGGGTAGGCAACATTCGATCAAACTGAACTTACCAAGTCCACGAGTGAGGGTCGGGCTGGATTCTTCAAGAAGTCTTCTCCATGCAGCGTCCCCGCATCGTCATCTGGCAATGAATTCACTCTGCTAGGCATCGGGCCTGGGCAGAGACGACTGCGCATGCCCGCACTACAAGAAAATGGCCGCTTACTGTCAAAGCGGCCATTTTCTTGTAACGCGGACATGCGCAGTCGGCTCTGCCCATGCCCGATGCCTAGCAGAGTGAATTCAGAGCCGGAAGACACCTTGAGCGAGGAGAAGACTTCTAAAGATAGGAGAAGAACCAGCGTTGATTCGCTGACTGTATAGCATTCCGCCAATCAACGCTGGTTCTGCATCAAATTTTTCCATTCGAATAGCGAGTGGTACTCGATCAAGTACGAGTATTTCGAATACCTTAGTATTTGATTGAATACCTACTCGATCGAGTACTACTCGCTCATCTCTAGTGATATTGTATTGAATTGGTTACATGAAAGACCATATTCAAGATAAGACCTTAACTTGAATTTGGTCTTCCATGTAACCAGTTCAATACAAGTTTCATACATAGCCAATATTGTCTATTGACTCCTTCCCCAAAAAAATATACTCAAAGAAGTTTAGGAAAAATTAACCTCTTCCGTAACAGACAATTTTCAATTTCCCCACCTTCCAACAGAATCAACTATTAGGAATGATAATCGGGTAAATACTCAAAAGTCAAAAAACAAGGAGTTTGTGAACAACCATAAAATATAAAAATCTTTATTGGTTTAACTAAAAAGATAAAGGTATCACAAAAATAACTAAAATCAAGCTAGGAGTATATATTAAGGGAGTAGTCATAATCTATCCACACCCAACGATCCCTCAAAAGATTAATTTCACTAGAGTATACTGAAATATAACTGGAAATAGGATGATCGTGTTCACTAGTGCACATTCAATAATACAGTATACTAACATCTATCACCCCAAAATAGCCATAAGATAGAGGAAAAGAGAGTTATAATTGCTTCCTATATGATAGATTAACTATAGGAGCCCTAGCCACAGTATAAAGTGTAGGTTGATATAGCGTCCTAATGAGACTCCTTGGTGAAACGTTACCAGCTAAACAAGTCTCCTACTAAGAGGATCATCTCCCTTAAAACTATCTCATGATAAAAGGATAATACCTTCTCCTACTAAGAAGATAACACCTAACATGATTCTAGAGCTATGTAACAACTAGGCCTGTGACCAGAGGTATCATTATTTGCTAGATTTCACTGTCACTGTCCACTATCCAGAATTTTCTAAGTTGTGAGAGCTAACGATTTTGTTATCCTTTTCTCATCTCCCCGCCGGCACTAATACATGGCCGCACGGGGAAGCGCAGATGATGAGAATATAACATCCAGGGGATAGACATTGAGATAGTCCAGACCTATAAGTACCTGGGTGTGCTCCTCAATAGTAAGCTGGACTGGGCTGATCAATTGAATGTACTGCACAGAAAGAGTCACAGCAGCCTCTACCTGCTCAGGATTGCCTTTGGTGTCCAGGGGGCACTTCTTAGGGCCTTTTCAACTCTATGGTAACATCAGCCATCTTCTTCGGAGTGGCCTGCTGGGGGAGTTGCATACCAGTTAGGGACAGAAATAGACTTGACAGGCTGATCAGAAGGGCCAGCTCTGTCCTGGGGAGCCCCCTGGGCCCAGTACAGATGGTGGGTAACAGAAATATACTGTCCGTGGTGAAATCCATGCTGGAGAACATCTCCCATCCCATGTATGAGACCGTGATGGCACTGGGTAGTACTGTAAGTGACCGTCTGCTTCGCCCCAAGTGTGAGAAGGAGCTATCGTAGATCCTTCCTCCCAACCGCGGTCAGGCTGTATAATCAACATCAGACTAAGCGAAGATCACTCCACACAGAGAACTAAATGATCCTGAAGTCTTTCTTTTCTTCTTAGTTGCTATGACTCCTGTATCTTTTCTATCTGCTATGAGCTTGTATGTGTTCTTTCTTGTATTATTATTATTATTAATTAATTAATTAATTAACTAATTATTATATTATTGTATTATCCATGCTGCTGTAACTCACTGAATTTCCCCATGGTGGGACTATTAAAGGATTATCTTATCTTATCTTTTCCTAGGTACAAAGTCAGTGCTTGGTAAATGAGTAAATACTAAAAAAAAAACAGATTAGGGTAAGTGTAGAGAAGAACAATAGAACCATCAAATCTAATTTACCTCTGAAATTGTTCTAGTTTGAAAATAATAGTTGTTTAACTATACGAATAATCTCGTAGGTCAGGACAATATAACATATCAACTTAGTATAGTACGGTATAATACAAATGCAAGAATAAGTAACTCCTTTATAATACGGTAGGAGGTGATTGCTTTTTGTTAATAATGCAAAATGGCTATTCTTAATCTTCAGTTACAAAGAGTGTCACTCCTTCTGTACAACCCTGTGAAAGAATAGGAATCATTGGTAGTCAGCTTGCACCCTGCTCTTGTGCTGGGAGGTGATGGCATTGTCATCAATATAGTAGAGAGGAGAAAAATCAGGAGATAGCCGGCACTGCTGAGGAGTATCAAGATCATAGAAAGCAGGGTGTAGGAGTCAACAATTTCTGTCTTCTATTATACCATGCATTTGTATGCCGTATCTGAGCCATACAAATAATAAATACAGAGTGTTCTATGTACATACGCAGCGGTGGATAGAAAACCTAGGAAGGGAGCTGCTGTTCATGATAGCGGGGCAGTGTAATTGAAAATAAAGGGGATTACCTAGCCGAGGCTCAGAGAATATTAGCAAACACTAAATATTGTCAGCGATTACCATATAACCCACTCAAGGAACATTTTACAGCCTATCAGCCAAGTATCAGCTAGGCACATTCCCAAAAACTTCTCAGTACAGAAGAAAAACAAATTCTTCCAGTTCCTGCAGCCTACCGGCCATTTTTTTTTTTTGTATCATCGTCCAAAAGTACATATATTAGCATAAATCTTAAACCCTCTTGGATTACCTATCATCTCACACTTTCTGGACCTAAACCTCCAAAAAGAAGTGACTGCATTGCCTACAAACTTTAAGATTTTTAAGATTTTACTCAACTGAATTGTCACCTAAAAACATGACCTGGACTTGGACCACATTACTCATGACAGCACACAGAACAACCATACAAAGCAAAAGAGGAGACTGCAAGATGTCGATTATTTTTTGTGTATGAACATGGTAACGTCCAATAACCAGAGAAGATGCTATTCATAATGAATACTAATAATTTACTATTTCAGTCCTCTATAAACATTGCAAAGGCGGACATGTTCTTCACATCTTCTTATGCAAACTTATATAAGGGTCTTTTTGAATGCCATAACATACACAATAGCAACATCTCCTACTGTATACCAATAAGTATTTGGACACCCAGTAAAGTTCTGTGGAGGTGGAGTTATGGTCTGGGGGTGTTTCTCTTGGTATGGACCCTTGGTCACAGTGCACGGTAAACCCGACGCCTATTGCACTATTTTAGATAATAGTGTGCATCCTATATTATGGCGGTTCTATGGGTCAGACCAATGTTACTTCCAGGATGACAGCGCCAGCTGCCATGTAGCGAGGTCTACCATGGCTTGGTACAGTGACAACCAGGTTAACTGACTGGCCTGCCCAGAGCCCAGACTTGAACCCTATCGAGCACCTCCGGGACGAGTTGGATTGCTGAATTAAGGGGTGCAGTAGCCAACCAAAATCGGTGAAAGAACTTACCTGTCTTTTCCAAGCCAAATGGAATAAAATACCACTAGCCATCATACAAGGACTTGTGCAAAGCCCCGGAGGGTTGAGGCTGTAATTGCCTCAACCCACAGGGGTCCAAATACTTATTGGTAGACAGGGTATTATTTCATTCAGTCAGTTTATTAACAATTTATTCTTTCTATGGAAGGGGAATGAAGAGGAGACTGAAGAATTGATTGCTTGGCTGAACAACAATGACTATCATTTGTCCCTTACATATCTTTGTCCTCCATCCAAGATTGAATTCTTGGACCTTCTTTTCTTTTATTTTCCTACACAATACAAGACAGCTACAAACCTGTACCTATTTACAACCTAACTGTAAACAGTTTCTTGGATTTCCACCATGCCCACTACCCACCTTGGTTGAAAACTTACCTTTTAGGGGGCGTTCACACTTGCGCCTGGTGTCCGCCCTGTGTCACTCCACCGGGTTTCCATCCTCAGCCCTGAGAAACTGGACAGAGGACGGCTTCCCGGTGTTCAGCTTTAAAACTCATTCATTTGAATTGGATTTTAAAGTTGACCACCGGTGTCCACCTGTGGCCTCTCCGTGGCCAAACCGTTTTGTTTTTTCAGACGGACACAAATATTGTTTATTAGTTACAATTCTCCTGCAATATATCGGGAGAACCATCCAACATCAACATGTCAGGCCTATCAAGCACAAAACTGACGCTCAGTTCCTGAACCATAGTGTGTCCAGAAACTGCGCTCTTACACATCTGTTGGTTTCTTGGTATCTCTATCTCCTCAGTTGAATAAATCCCATCAGAAACCCCCCCCCCCCAACAGATGCTATTAGCTCAAAGAGAAAACAAAAGAGAAACAAGAGAGGATTTTTGGATCTGCAAACTGTCCTGCCTATATTTTGATAGGTTATATATAATTCAGATCTCCTTATACATTGAAAACTGTGTAGTAACCGGCACATGGAAATTGGACTTTGGCATGCCACGAGAACGCCTCTAACTAACAATAGAGAAACAAAGATTTGGCGGTTTCCATTCTAAGGAGATGAGATACATTTCCCGACCAATGGAATGTTCACATACCTCTCATTCCTGTGTTGTTACTCGCTCCTTCTATCCTAGAGAACTGCTGCCTAGAAGTCACTATATAAATCGTTTTTTTCTGACTTTTTTCCAGTAGAAGAATAAACAATAGGGAGGATTATAAGACTTCAGCATTGTTTGTAAAGGGTTTGATATGAAATCCTGCACATTATATGTAGAGAATGTCCCTTATTGTTACAGTATTACAATAGGATGATGATGAACAAAACACATTAACACCTGTTGTAGTCACCATTGACATAGTCCATATTGTACACAAATTACCATCAAAGACACAAGACACATATTCATTTTATTATAGCAATTACATAATATTAGGACTGAGACAGGAAATCTCTTTAACCATCCCAATATCTACAAAGCCATTGATAAAGAAATGCTAAAATATGCTGAGCGATTCAATGGAATCATCCAACCTTTCTTTAAACTACTAAAACCTCAAACTTTAATTTTATGCAAGACAAACCTGACTCAATCTGCTGAAAAGAAATTGCGCTCATTGGGGATACTATGCAGTCTTAATATTCATTTTCACCAATTAGCAACAGACGGCCTGCAATAAACCGCAGCAACATCTGTGGACCTAAAAAGTGAAAGTTAATTTAATTATATCCCAAGAACATAAGAACAGGAAGGTACTTGTATGTTTGAGAATGACACCAGTGCTTTACTGCCGATGGATTCAGCCACGCTTCACATTTGTATATAAAGAATAGATTATATTGAGGTCACGTACTCTGGGGCTTCCTCATATTCTGCAGCCCAATAGAGACTCTGCACTCCTGGATCATTCACTAGCATTCTGATGGGAATATTTTGCTCTCTCTATGTCTCTACCCATCACTCGCTTTCTCTCCGTCTCTCGCTCTCTCTCTGTCTCTCACTCTCTCTCCATCTCTTATTCTCTATCTCTCCATCTCTCGCTCTCTCTCTGTCTCTCACTCTCTCTCCGTCTCTCACTCTCTCTCCATCTCTCACTCTCTATCTCTCCATCTCTCTCTCTCCGTTTCTCTCTCTCTCTCCATCTTTCACTCTCTATCTCTCCATCTCTCACTCTCTCTGTCTCTCGCTCTCTCTCTCCATCTCTCACTCTCTATCTCTCCATCTCTCTCTCTCTGTCTCTTGCTCTCTCTCTCCATCTCTCACTCTCTATCTCTCCATCTCTCACTCTCTCTGTCTCTCACTCTCTCTCCGTCTCTTGCTCTCTCTCCATCTCTCACTCTCTCTCCATCTCTCACTCTCTATCTCTCCATCTCTCGCTCTCTCTCCGTTTCTCTCTCTCTGTCTCTCACTTTCTCTCTCCATCTCTCACTCTTTCTCCATCTCTTGCGCTCTCCATCTCTTGCTCTCTCACCGTCTCTTGCTCTCTCTTTCCCTCTCTCGCTTTATCTCCGTCTCTCATGTTCTCCCCGCCTCTCACTCTCTCACCATCTCTCTCTCTCTCTCTCTATCTCTCTCGCTCTCTCCTCATCTCTCACTCACTCACCATCTCCTGTTCTCTATGTGTAGTAAGCATTGTGATGACTAGGTCTTAAAGGGTTTCTACCACCTCTTTGAAACATATGACTGTCTCTGGTGTGTTACAGAGCACATTACAGTGATAAACAAAATACCTTTCATTATATGTCCTTTGGAGGAAAAATCAACTTTGAAGGCTTATATAAATGAGACAGCCGAAGCACTGGGGGCAGCCTTTAACTCCATGAGATCCGTTCTTGTTGCTTATGTAGGATAGGTGATGTCAATGAATCGGGATCAACTCTCACTGCATGGGTTGGTGCAGGCAGGAGACAGTATGGGTCTGAGCATCATAGGTAGTGTTCTGGGAGATGAATTCCCATCTCCACAGCAATTTGCCAATATGGGAGTAGCTGTATAAATATCCTCAACGCAACACAGAATAAATTACCTTGTAAAACCCTTCTGTGTTGTTTACGCCCCAATTCATCCACAAAGATCACTTGGCAAGTACAAAGAGAAATGCCCACTAAAACCGGCGGCTGCCCATGTAATGCATAGGATCCAGGGCATACAGAAAGGGTTAATCATGAAGTACAAATCTTTTTTAATTCATAGGCTTAGTTAAGAACTAATTTTTTATAATTTTTTTTGCATGAACCCATTACAGTCATGTGTCTGATATGATTTTAGTTGTTTAATATTTCAGACCAATTTTGTTATCCGACAAGTTTTCATTTTGTCTTTAAGAATGGCCTTAACAGGGTTTTCCCATTTCAGTGTCTCAGCACTCTGCCTGCAGTGTCTGCTTCTCACTTCCTGTATTTCTCTCCCTCCTCCTCCCTCCGGCTGAACGGGACACAGAACACTTCTGCAGATAAGATAATATGCAGATGCTTGTACACAATGGACTCAATGTTATCTGTTTGTTTACATACAGAGATAGACTCAGCTTTATCAGCAAACTGCAATTAGCTGAACGATTGTCCTGGCGGCAGATCAGTGACTGATGTCACTTGTCCTATAGGTCCATGTTTTTAGAAATGCTGTATAAAGAATGGGAGGAATAAAGTCACATAGCAGGCAAACAAAGCAGAATTTCTAAAGCAATATATTTAGGAAAAGGCTTCAATTTATATAAGCTACCGGTATAGATAAGATCCTTGATATGGGACAATGTCTTTAAACATAAGCTGGTTATAGTTAGAGCATGCATACAATATTTTGAGTCTTTATAGCACAAATTAGCCCTATTGTACATTAAATATGACTAGTGATAGTCCAGTACCTGTTTGATGTCTATCCTTGAAAATTCTTAATTCAATATCTGGAAGATGTTATTGTATTTGCTATAATGTTACAGATAGATAGATAGACAGATAGATAACATAACCACAGTTTAGTCATTCATTAGTCACTCACATTACACTGTGTAGTATATATATATATATATATATATATATATATATATATATATATTTATTCTGTATAATGTTTGTGGAGTGAGTACAGGGGCTCCGGTAATCACAGAACTTCATTAACTTAAGTTTTTGTTATAGTCACACAGGGAGCCCAATTTTCTTTCCGAATAAGTAATTTTAGTTATCACCCCTTTATGTCTTGAGCTTCTAGTATCTATTCGCTCCGGCCTTTTACAACAGCAGGGTGGAAGTAAAGTGCTACAGTACAGTCATTCAAGTCTCCTCCTTCGCTACTTCATGTAGACATTAATGGAATGTGCAGGATACAAGTTCCTATAAGCTTATAAATGGTATAGAGAGAACGACAGGTAAGTTATTATTTCTAGATTAGAAACTTGAAATTCGACATTGAAGTACACATTGTAAGAGGTTTTTAAGTGGATGACTGGAGGTAGGCATTAAGTACATGAAAATCTAAGAATTACATCTGTAAACTAATTGTGAGTTAATAAAGCCATTCCAATATTGTCTCCCGTTTACAGTCAACTGATTTACGAGTACTTTTCCTGAGTCGAATGAATAGAGGTAAAGGCTTCAGTGAAATTCAATTATATTTAATTGTACACAACATTTAATCTTGCACAATTCATAAAAAAATTAATTATGGCTTTCTTTTAATTTTGGGAGTCAGCAGCTGCATACAAATGTGTCATTAAGTTCTTTTATGGCCACTGAGTAGACAGCTCAGTAGATCGACTGTTGCGGAAAAGTTTATGTTACATGTTAAACATCCACCAATTTATTGAGTTTGAGGACAATTGCGAATTTTATACGCTGAAACAAAAACCATTTTGCCTGCAGTTTAGGCTACAACGACAAAACCAGATGGACAATTAACCCAGTCTGTTTTGTCTGTGAATTGTTGGTTCACACGTACAGCAGTTGATTGTTTTTCTTGAAGACTAATGGACCCTTTATTATACTCAAAATTTCAACCAATTTATATGGAGCACTGGTCGTTTGCAATAAACACGGGAATGATTGGTGTTTTACAACACCGATGGCTGCCAACTGTTAGTACAAGGGTGGATCATGGCGCTGTTATATTGTATACCAGTTGTTTCATTTATGAACATGAAATGTCTTGGAAAACAATCACTAAGTAAAATGGAATCAAATACAATACAGTTTTTTTTTTACGAAATTTATCGATTATACTTAGTTTTTATTTCTTATCATTTTTTATTATTTATCCCCTATTTGCCATCACAGACCTATTTCCCTGGAAAGGAGTTTCTAAGTTTATTTAAGACAACTTTATAATTGAAAGGGTTTACTATTGATGACCTGTCTATAGGTAAAGTCTATGTCGTGTATACTACACAGTATATACTGCTGTGAATTCGACCTGTACACTGTGTAGTACGTGTACACAGTGGGATCTGTAATCAGCTGGTCAGTGGGTTTACCAGCTATTGGACTCCAGCCATTTTGCGAATGATAAGCTATCTGTAAGGATTGGAGCCAGGGTCAGGCGGTGCGAGATGACACGGCTGGGATGCAAAACTGTGCAACTAATGACAAAAGGGGTCGTAGGCCCTGTGGCTAGAACTATGCTGTTATATCTGAGGTGAGGCAGACCAATGCACTCCCTAATTGAAGTGCGCCTACCACGACTCCTTACGCTTCTATCCCGGCGGCTAGGATAAGGGAAGAGGAGGCCCTGAAAGTGCTAGGGGCTGGAGTAACGAGGGTCACGCCTAAGCAGAAAGCACAGTGTAAAATGCAATGCAAAACAAAAGAAGAGATAGCATGGAACCAGGGAGGACAACAAGTCCCAGCAAGAACACAATAGAGAAGGCGAGGTCGGACAAGCAGAGGGTTAAACCAGGATATCAGAATGAAGTGCCAAATCAGTATAAAAACCCTGGATCAACGTGTCCTTAAAATCTAGAATCCATAACTCATAATATTTTTTGCATCAAGAAAGGCATCCAGTCCTGTAGGTCCAGTACTCAGAACCCCCACCAATGAGGAGGCTACAGCTGTATACAATGTGACTCAAATACCTATTTGGATGGGGTGCCCGCTGTTGGACCCCTCCCAATCTGCCAGTGATGACCTATCCTAAGGTCATCAATATTAAAGTGTTATGCATGCCAATCTTTCTTTTCTGTCTAGTGAATTAAACTAGCAGCAGAGTGTAATTCCTATCATAACCACTAGTGGTCATATACAGTATAGACATGTACAGCAAAGCATCCCATGATAGAATATCACAAAATCGGGGATATATCAACAGATATAATGCAGTACAAAATCTAGTGTGTATGTGGGCTTAAATGTATTTACAATTTGCTATTTTTAATTTCCCCTTTATTTTTATATAATATCTACATTTCTCCATTGCCTGTAAAACTAGTTCACCATTTTATCCTACATATGAAATCATCACACGGGAGTGAATCATCTTTCCCTTTGGAAAGTAAAAAGGGAAAAAATGGCTGGATAAATTAAGCCACAAATGAATAGCTTTCTCTATTATATCGTAAAAGACTTTTACTCCTTTCCCCACTTTTATATACAGTAGTATTTTACTTGTCTTCTTCCCTTTGCTAAATGCTTCATAAACCATTGAGGACGATCCTGCTGTGCAATGAAGTGATGCATACATGTAGAAACACATTTGGAGGGGAAAAAAATAAATGACTTCAATGATTTCATCAGTATGAAATGGAATAAAATAAAACAGACTTTACACTTGACCTTGAATTTCTTGCACTTGCTATAAAATCATTTCTCATGTTATCTGGAATTAGAAGTCTCAGTTAAATCTGTGTCGGTTTTATTCTAACATACGGAAATGTCCAATCTGCAGTATATTCTTCGGTGGTAAATGCAGATTGAGGGTGCATTCACACTGAGTAAACGCTAGCTTATTTTGTAGAGTAAAATTACACTTGTAAATTTTGCTATTCCATTGACTTCAATGACATTTTACAGGCGTATTTTTACAGGCGTATTTTTTACAGGCGTATTTTTTACAGGCGTATTTTTACAGTTGTAAAAAAATATCATTGAAGTCAATGGGATAGCAAAATTTACAAGTGTAATTTTACTCTACAAAATAAGCTAGCGTTTACTCTGTGTGAATGCACCCTAACATTGTAAAAGAAAAAAAACCTGAGCAGCCGCCATATTTAAATGCCTGACATACGGTTATATGTTTGTGTGAGATAGATAGATAGATAGATAGATAGATAGATAGATAGATAGATAGATAGGAGATAGATAGATAGATAGATAGATAGATAGATAGATAGGAGATAGATAGATAGATAGATAGATAGATAGATAGATAGATAGGAGATAGATAGGGAGATAGATAGATAGATAGATAGATAGATAGATAGATAGATAGATAGGAGATAGATAGATAGATAGATAGATAGATAGATAGATAGATATGCAAATAACGCATGGCCAAGGGCATGATTAGTACAGACTGGGCACCATAGCAGATTTTTGACTTGGGCTTCCCACCCATGGCATAGCACCCCCTTTCTTGGCCTCCACACAGTATAACACTCCATTTACATACACTACAATGTCTCAAAGTGGCCTCCACACAGTATAATGTCCATAGCAGCCTCTGCACACAATATAGTGTCCCACAGTGGCCCCCTGCACACAGTATTATGCCCCATAGTGGCCCCTGCACACAGTATTATCCCCCATAGTGGCCCCTGCACACAGTATTATCCCCCTTAGTGGCCCCTGCACACAGTATAATATCCCTTAGTGGCCCCTGCAAACAGTATTATGTCCCATAGTGGCCCTGCACACAGTATAATATCCCATAGTGGCCCCTGCACACAGTATCATGCCCCATAGTGGCCCCTGCACACAGTATTATGCCCCATAGTGGCCCCTGCACAAAGTATTATGCCCCATAGTGGCCCCTGAACACAGTATTATGTTCCACAGTGGCCCCTGCACACAGTAGTATGCCCCATAGTGGCCCCTGCACACAGTATTATGCTGCATAGTGGCCCCTGCACACAGTATTATGTCCCCATAGTGGCCCCTGCACACAGTATTATGTCCCCATAGTGGCCCCTGCACACAGTATTATGCCCCATAGTGGCCCCTGCACACAGTATTATCCCCCATAGTGGCCCCTCCATACAGTATTATCCCCCATAGTGGCCCCTGCACACAGTATTATGCTGCATAGTGGCCCCTGCGCTCTCTATTATGCCCCATAGTGGCCCCTGCACACAGTATTATCCCCCATAGTGGCCCCTCCATACAGTATTATGTTCCACAGTGGCCCCTGCACACAGTATTACATCACATAGTGGTCCCTGCACACAGTATTACATCACATAGTGGTCCCTGCACACAGTATTATGCCCCATAGTGGCCAATGCACATGGTATAATGCCCCATAGTGTCGCTGGTACATAGTATAATGTCACATAGTGGCCCCTGCACACAGTATTATGTCCCATTGTGGCGCCTGAACACAGAAAAATTTCCCACAATGGCCCCTCCACACAGTAGTATCTCCCATAGTCTCCCCTCCAACCAACAGTATGTAGAAGGGGAAGTGGAGGTGGCCATGATCATGAGCAGGGATCAGTAAGTAAATGGGATTACTCCAGCAGGTAACAGTCTATTTCTTCAGCAGTGGCCCTTCGGGCTCCTTAAGGTCACGCACCATGTGGTAGCCTCTATGTCTGCTACTGCGGTACTTACTGTACGCCACTGCGCCAGACTCCTAACACACACTTTAACTAAATTGTAAGTTCATCTACTGGGGTCAGGATAGGTTTTAAGGTTGGATTAGTACTAAAGCACTAAAATATTGCTGATATGTCTGCTATAGTTATGAAAATATGGTTCTTAGCACACACTTTAATCACATTGTAAGAGTTCATCTCTCTCTGGACTTAGACCTCCAAATAATCTCTTTACACTATCTATCTATCTATCTATCTATCTATCTATCTATCTATCTATCTATCTATCTATCCACCATCCATCCATCCCTATCTATCTATCTATCTATCTATCTATCTATCTATCTATCTATCTATCTATCTTTCTATTGGACCTCCACCAATCCGAAGAATGGGGGTGCAGTTCCCCTGTGCTGCTGGGGTGGTATACTGAACATGTGACCATTTATTGTCTATGGAAGCACCAGAGAGAGATGACTATCTCTAGCCCTCCCATAGAGAATGAATAGAACAGCAGCAGATCACATGTCCATACTGCTATTCCATCAGGGAGGAAGAACTGGGCTCCTGTTCTCAGAATCAGTGCGGGTCTTAGTGCTCAGATCCCCTCCCATCATCTCCTATCAATAGGAGAAGTCCAAAACTGCTTTAACTTTATTAACAACATGATGACATGACTAGATACAAGGGCTTATGTACAGTATAGTGAATTAGATGTTGTAATAATCATAATAATATATATTATTCCAACAATCTGTCTATGCCATAATTTGTGTCAAGTCTGAAGAGTGGAGTGACCTTAGGTTCTGCTCCATCAGGGATCAGCTCTCTCATGGTAAAAACTGTATAGTCCGCTGTGATATTTTTATTGCAATTTTAAAAAAGAGACTTGACAAATGCAGTACAAGGCAATGATCCACGACACAACAGTCTGATTATATCCATCAAGGTTTCTGTTACAGAAGCCATAGACTCTGTTCTAGTCAATATCTATGTTTTGCAGTGTTTTGTCCAGGAAAAGAATTACAGATTGCAAGGAATGTGTTAAAATTATATATATATATATATATATATATATATATATGTGTGTGTGTGTGTGTGTGTGTGTGTGTGTGTGTGTGTGTGTGTGTGTGTGTGTGTGTGTGTGTGTGTGTGTAAAATCTCTTCAATTCCTCCGTCAGTGGTCCCCCAAGTCATGGTGGCATGTAGTAATACATGGCATTGCAGGCAACCATAGCTATTAGTTGCAGCAATGATTTTTGCATTTCAGAACATTGGGGCAGAACTGGAGGTAGAGAGTGGGACGGACCGGTGAGCAGGTGCACTATGGGATAGAAGTAAGTTGTGAGTGGTGTGGGGTGTTGGGCTTAAGGTACCCGTTACTTTTCAGACAGTGAACGTGTTTCAACCTTTCATCACCTTCACCAAGTCCAGCACTTTGCATTATTTAATAGTTACTGTCTCTAGCCCCCTACTGTTTCTGAGAAATCAATGCAGTTACTTAGGTTCTGTCTAGTAGGGGGGATAGGAAGGAACAGTAAGGGGTGAGACTCTGAGCTCTGACACTGTTAACTTCTGATAGGAGCTCCTAGTCATACCCTTTGCCTACTCCTACTGGACACTGCTCACTTGACATTAGAGAGTCTAAGTAGTATAGCAGGCACCAAACTAATAGCATTGACTGCTCGGGAACAGTGTGGGCTAGAGAAAAAAGAAACGGTGATGCAAATAACAGATGCTAATAACTGGAGTTGGTGGAGATGGTGAAAAGTCCTCTTTAAAGGGATGGTCTGACATAACTATACAACCCTAAAGTAATCTAAACACCCTATCCTTCCTACTTTCTAAATTACTTTATTAATGAAAAGTATCCCTTTGACCCTGTCACAGTATCCCTTTATCCCTGTGACCACCCCAGGGACATTTTCTGATTATCCGGTCACTACTACTCCTCCCATCCACTCTATCATTCTAACCTATCTTCTTCCTGTCTAGACTTCCTTCTCCGGGGAAAGGCTCCTCCTTCTTTGTTGATGCTGGCATGCACATGCGCAACAGAGCCAGAGTCCTGGCTTAGTGCTGAAGCCGACAGTACATCTCTATTGCTCAAGCTGGGAGCCTATGCAATAGAGATGCATTGAAGGCTACGGCACAGTGCGGTTTATTCCCCGCATAAGGGAGAAGACAAGTAACATATAATAGGGTATGGGAGTTGGCGAGTGAATTGGGAAGGGCTAACAGTGGGAGGAATAACTAGGGAGACAGTGAAGGGGTGTTAGAGAGGGAGGGGGAGGAGTGAGCTGGAGACTACAACTACCAGAATGCATTGCAGCAGGAAGCTACACCATGTAAACAAATGCAGAAGATGCTATGCACTCCCATAGAAAACTATAAATCACTCAAAACGCTGCTAAAGTTATATGGGTGCACTTATTAACCCATTAATACCACTAACAGACCTTTTTTTTCCAAATGTATCCATCTGTGTAAAAGGACCCCTAGAAAACACTCAACTACTGAACTAGAGATGAGCAAACACTAAAATGTCCGAGGTTCGAAATCCAATTCGAACAGCTGCACACTGTTCGACTGTTTGAATGGATTTCAAACCCCATTATAGTCTATGGGGGGAAAGCTCATTGCAAGGGTACGCAAAATTCGATAGAATTATACTTACTAAGTTCACGAGTGACGGTCGGGCTTTATTCTCCTTGAAGTCTTTTCCCAGCGCCCCCGCGGTGTCTTCCGGCTGGAATTCACTCTGCCGAGGCATCGGGGCCTAGGCAGAGTGAATTCCAGCCGGAAGACGCCGCAGGGATGCTGCACAGAGAAGACTTCTAAAGGTAAGAGAAGAACCAGCGTTGATTGGCAGAATGTATAGCATTCTGCCAATCAACACTGGTTCTGCATCGAACCTTAAACTTCGAACATCTAGTAGTATTCGATCGAGTACGAGTATTTCGAATACCGTAGTATTCGATCAAACACTACTCGCTCATCTCTACTGAATACTATTCCTTGGTAAATAATAGGAATAATCTATGTACAGCTAATACTGCAGCCTGTACTGCAGCATGCGAATTAGAGCAAACTGTGATATGTGACAGATAGAGCGTCTTCTTTTCCATTAGAGGAGACTTCCAGAGGACATTGCCATGATTTCAGCATATCAGTGGTTTGATACTTCTATGAAATTAATTACATCTTTGAGGTGAGATAGGGAAAGGACAAGGACAGGGAGTTAAGAGGCAAGCCCCTGGCAGTGTATGACAGTCTAAGAAGCAGAAACAGTACACCAGAACATACTTATTATCTACAGGAAAATTTCATTATATGCTAGAGTTAGCATCACTGGACAGAGATTTCCAGATTCACTATAAATTATATGGGGGAAAAAATAGGTCACAAAATCAGCATGTTATATTTTTTTTACATCAGAGACCTGAAACTCAAAACACAAACCCTGAAAATTCTTCTTTTCTTCAGATCAAAGGAGCATGTTGCCAAAAAAATACCCAACTTAACCTCTACCATTCCAGGGATTTGCTGCTTCCCTCTAACAAGCTAATGCCCATGGCTGCAACCAAGCAGCGCTGGCAGGGACAGCATAGTGAATACAATAGCCAACCACACTTAGGATTTGGGATAGGTGTATCCCCATAGCACCTGCAGTGTACATTTACAATATTCATTGGGAAAGCTCCAAGAACATACTCTAAATGGACCCAGAAGACCCTATTATACTGACAGAGGCACTCGGAGGCATCTATTACATGCAGGTATCTGACAGTCTTCCCAAGAAACAATACTAACATCATCCTACACACTAAAATATGTGCTTCATATGACCATAGTCGATAATTTGAGGCGAATCGGGTTAACCCCCTCCTGAAAACCACCCTAATAATATGGCACTGCCGTGAAGGACTTCCTGCAAAGGGTGGAAGCATGGTGCACACAGAGAAACTGAGTGCACACCCTACTTTACGGGTATCAGCTGTATGTAACGGCTGACACTGTCCTCTAACACCCCGCAAAGCTCTGATCGGGGGTGTTAACCCCTGAGCCATGGCAAAACAGGGGTTTTATTAGATATTGGGGTCCCGACAGTCTAAACTCCCCCCTTCTCCAGTGCATTGTTTTCAGGGGGTTGCCACTGCTCCTATTCGGCAGCCCAGGGTCTTAAAGGTGATTAAAAGGACTTACAAAAAATACTGATACTCTCCTTTCCTGGGCTCATCACTCACTCCTGAGCTCTTCAGACCATTGTCTGAGGTCCTGCTCCCCCGACATCACTGATGGGGCCTGTGATTTGGCCTCAGAGGTCACATGGGGTGAGATGATGTCATTACGCCGGGACCCAGCAGTGACGCCTGGGGAGAAGGACCTCAGTCACAAACCAGAAGAGCTCTGGAGTGGATGCTGAGCCCAGGACAGGTGAATATCAGTATTTCTTTTATTTTTATCACCTCCCCTGGCCTGGCATCTCCATTAGCAATATGTATAGCGGTCGGGGTATCAGGCTTTCCCTGACCGCTATCATAGTATCATGGCAGAACCCTTTGGATGCTGCAGTCATGTCTAACCACAGCATCCAAGGAGTTAAAACCCCCATTGGAGCTGTGCGATTCGTTAACACGAAGTGCGAGGAAATCCAGATTCGATGCAAATTGAATATTTCCTGAAATTCAGATTGAATTCCACTTAATCAACTTCGATTTGTTCATCTCTAATAGGATTATATGATGTCATTATGTGTACATGAAGTTATATTATTTTAGAAAGTATAGTTCGTAATTGTGTTTGTGACTCTTTTCTGAAAGGATATCGGTTATATATAGTACTTCTGGATTGATAGTGGAAAGCTCACTATGACATTTCCCCCCTTTTCTTTTTGTTCACATGTTCTCTACTCCCCATTTTGAACTTGATGCACCTACGGTATGTTTTTCATAATAAACTATGCAGCTATATGAGTCAGTGAGTCGTGTATGATGTAGTGAGTGTAGTGTACTATGTATGGCACAGATTATAGTAGCGTATATCAAAGCTAATAGCTACTACAGCATGTTCATTGTCTGGAATTTTTCACAGTAGGACATCAGTAATCCTAAGGGCTAAACCAGTTGGAACAGTCATCAGATGGTATATAGCCTCTTTGTATACTGCTGAGCGATTAAGTATTTACTATTCATTTCCATATACTGCACGCTTTGTTTGTATGGGCTAATAACAGTGTTGCTTTTAATGTGTTTACCAATATTTAAGAAAATAGTTTGTAATTGTCTCTGTGACTCTTTTCTGAAAGGATCTGGGTGATGTATAGTACTTCTGGCCAATAATGGAAAGCTCAATATGTGATTCTTCCCCTTTTCCTTTTGTTCACATGTTCTATGTTCCACATTTTGAACTTGATGGACTTATGGTATGTTTTTCATAATAACCTATGCAACTATATGAGTCAGTGAGTAGTGTATGATGTAATGGGTGATACAGGCAACTCAGTGGCATAACTAGGAATGGCGGGGCCCCGTGGCAACCTTTTGACATGCCCCCCCCCCCCAACCAACGCCGAAGACCTCGACTGACCCTCTCCTCTACACTCTATTATGTCCCTTAGTAAGCCCTGCACATAGTATTATGTCCATTAGTGGCCCCTGCACACAGTATTATCCCCAATAGTAGTCCCTGCACACAGTATTATCCCCCATAGTGGCCCCTGCACACATGTCACGATGTCAAATAAATGTAAGAAACTGAAGCCTTTAACCAAGTTAAACATTATGTGATTTTGTAAAAAAGAATCTGAGATTGACAGAATAAGGTCACCTCCGTTATGCGGACATCCTAGTGTAGTTTCACCTGACGTCCGTGTCCCATCCATGTGTCCCATCCACGTGTCATCCTGTTTATATACACCACATAGGTGACGTCCGTGTGCTATGTTATTTCACTGACCCATGGACTTGAATGGCCAAGATAAGTAGAGAAAAGAGAAAAAAATAGTGCATGCTGCAAATTTTTTCCAGGTGTCGAGATATCGAACATGTGATTGGTTCCATTGATTATAAAGGGTCCAAACACCGGTGTTATATGCTGCAGTATTTTATTTTCACATATACAGATACTGTAAACTAGTATGCCATCTAAATTGTATGCTACATTTACACCTGAATTTTGTTTTCCATTTTTCTTATGTTGGAGGGCCAAAGAATGGAAAAATAGGCAATAACGGACCTTGAAATTAGCGGGCATGAACACAGCCCAAGGGACCCTATTGGGGTATATTGAGTATCCATTTTTGTAACTGAATTCACCAAAAAGTCATGATTTCTGCTGGATCTGTGTTGGATACAGTGGCGTAACTAAAGACTTGTGGGTCCAATCTTTTGTCCGGGGCCCTGTACCTCACCCCTTCAGCGAATTCTTTATAGTCATGATTATGGGTGCTAAGGAGTTTACTCAACCCCTTAGTGTGGTTAGGGGGAATCTGTGGGTCTCCTTGACATATGGGCCAGTTGGAAGCTGCAATCTCAATGCTGATACCAGTGCTTATGGGCCCCCCTAAGGCTCCTGGGCCCCGGTGAGGCTGCACCCTCTGCACCCCCTCAAGTTACGCCCCTGGCTGGACGGACACCTGGTAAAGATATGAATATAGCCTTAGTTAAAGCATTGTGATGCAACATGGCGTGAATTAATTTCTTAATAAAACTTTATGGCAAATATAACTACATCCTGGGCTCAAGTCCAGGCCTCAAAGAGTCCATAACATTAAGATAGCTTTAGAAGTTTATTTACATTTTTATGCATTGTTATAGGAGTCGACTTCTCTGGTCCAGAGCTCTAAATTCTCAGTTCCTTCTGTAAGTTGGTTCTAATTCGATAGAATTATTGAAATTTTACAGCCTTCGATTAGCTCCCTTTACAGTTACATAGTAGATGAGGTTGGATGAAGACATCAGTCCATCAGACCATCAAGTCCAACCTATAACCCTACAGTGTTGATCCAGAGGAAGGCAAAAACCCCATGAGGCTTAAGTCAATTGCCCCATTATAGGAGAAAAAATTCCTTCCCGACTCCAATCTGGCAATCTGGGATTTTTTTTTAATCAAGAAAGCATCATGTGACGCAATATCAGGGTATTTGGAGCAAAGAAGACAAGCTACTAATGCTATAACAATATATTAATAAATGACTCCTAAAATTGTCCATTTCAAGAAAAATATAATAATTCGTCATCTTTAGCCATAGATTAATTAGAGTTGGAAGGACTTGCATATTTTTATGTCGTGAATTGTATTTTCTCAGTAATTGCTGATGGTTGGAGATCTGTAGGAGGCAGAGATTGAGAACGCTACAGTGCATGCAATGATTCTGCTGACAAGTAATATTTCACCTTTGCCTATATTCTTCAAACACTCATTTACTCATTATGGTCAGTGAGCTGTAGCAATGCCGTTACTCCCAATGTCCAGTCATCTCTCTATGCAACCGGCAGAATTATATCTGTGGACAAAGGTTAAATGATCAGATTATTGTAAGAAATAATTGTCAATGTTCTTCACAACATATGTATAAAAATATATATACAAGAGGGTGATGAGAGTGAAATGTCGCAATGAGACAATGCCCTGCCCTCCATAAATCTATCCTATCCTATCTATAGTGATAGAACCTGAAGCACTTATTCCTTATACCTACGTTTTCTTTTTTTTCAATTATTTGCTTAGCCATATTCCTACACTCCTAATGTTTTTATATTTCTGACTTCCAAGCCGAGTAAGGACTCTCTTATTGCAGGACAACCTGTGTTTTTAATTGGTATCCAAATGGTTATCAAGTTTTTCAAAAATATCAAATAACAGGATACATCAATCCGTCACTTCCTAGTATATATCCTGTTTAAATTTAGCGGAGATTATCTGCTTTATTACTAGGTCATGTGGGTATAGCTCTAATGTTTTGTTGGAAATCTCACTACCCCTCCCTGTGAGCAGTGCAGCCAGCAAATTAAGCATCACAGCAATATGTGACCTCCTTGCTGAATGAAGCCACTCATAATGACTAGAGATGAGCGAGTAGGTATTCGATCAAATACTATGGTATTCGAAATACTCGTACTCGATCGAACACTACTAGCTGTTCGAAGTTAGGATTCGATGCACAACCAGCGTTGATTGGCAGAATGCTATACATTGCCAATCAACGCTGGTTCTTCTCTTACCTTTAGAAGTCTTCTCCCTGCGCAGCGTCCCGCGTCCTCTTCCGGCTCTGCATTCACTCTGCCAGGCATCGGGCCTGGACAGAGCCGACTGCGCATGCCCGCTTGTAGTGCAGGCGTGTGCAGTCGGCTCTGCCTAGGCCCGATGCCTAGCAGAGTGAATTCAAGGCCGGAAGAGGACGTGGGGACGCTGCACAGGGATAAGAATCCAGCCCGACCCTCACACATGGACTTGGTAAGTAGAATTTGATCGAATGTTGCGTACCCCTGAAACGAGCATTTCCCCCCATAGACTATAATTTTCGAACCTCGAACATTTTAGTGTTCGCTCATCTCTAATAATGACCTCAGAGGTCAGAGTGATTTCTTACCAGGTCAGATATATGTAGGAGCACAGTCGTGCATGACCTGAAGAAGTGAGACGCAACACAGATGCTGTAGGAGTGAGAGAGTTTTCACACAGGCAGTGTGCGTGTCCCATGACTTCATTCTAGGGGAGAGGTACGCAGTAAGTGAGAGCAGAAAGATGAATCTTGGGAAATATAGACTTGCATGTAAATAACAGTAATTCAAGGAGCAGCAAGTATGATAAAGCCAAGTGAGGTTAAGGATCCTCTTCGCAAGCTGCAACAGAAAAGTGTTGCAGGGAAACCCGCGGCATCAGCGCAATATTTTCCACAGAAAAATTGCTGAGCTTTCCTTTACAGAATTTCTGCCTCAATTATATCCAGAGAGAAACCGCCGGCGTTTCCATAGGTATAATTGACATGCTGCGATTTCCAAAACTGCGGCAGTTTTGGAAATTGTAGCATGTCCACAGTGTGTATTTTTCCGCAATGTGTGGATGGCATTTGCTAGATTCGCTAACTTTGCATGGATAGTATAGTAATATATTGCAAGAAAGAACACATACAAGCTCATAGCAGGTAGAAAAGATACTAGGAGTCATAGCAACTAAGAAGAAAGAAAAAACTTCAGGATCATTTAGTTCTCTGTGCGGAGTGATGTTGATTATACAGCCCGACCGTGGTTGGAGGACATGAGGAGGGGGCATAACATGTGGACACAAGAGGCAAAATCAGCTTTTTGCTGAAGTGACAAGTGGGGTATATATGCAGCTATCACAATAACATGTGGTAGTTCCTTTGGTAGGTAGTAGGATCTCATGCTCATAGCTGATAGTTCGATAATCTTGCATCAGTACTATTGTTCCTTAACCAAAGTATGCCCCAATATGCCCCATCGTTCATCACAAGCCCTCCTCATTTCTTCTTACCTCTGTCATGTCTTCTATCTGCCCGAAGAAGTCCAAAGCCATCCAGGGAGACAGGGTGCGATTATTACTCCATACTATCTGCCATGCTTCTCTTAACTCGTGGAGGGATGGTAGGTTCTTAGGCTGTAACAAAGCCTTCAACATGTACATAGGAAAAAATTCCAGTCTGCAGGCATGTAATGTGCCACATAGACGCCGCGGGATCTTTTGCGGGCCGTATACACTCCCATTGTTTTCAATGGGAGCCGGTACCGTATACGCAGCGCTATTTTGCAGCCATGATTTTGCGTCGGCTGCAAAATAGCGCCGCGTATACGGTACCGGCTCCCATTGATAACAATGGGAGCGTATACGGCCCGCAAAAGATCCCGCGGCGTCTACGTGGCACATTACATGCTAAAAGACATCATGTGAATGCACCCTAAGGGTGCATTCTTACTACGGATACACTGACTGATTCTGAACGTTAAAACACGTTCAGAATCAGCGCGTATAAAGCAGATCCCATTCATTTCAATGGGAGCCGGCATACGAGCGCTCCTCACTGAAATGTATGGGCTGCTTTTTTCTCGAGAAAAAAGCAGCCCATTCATTTCAATGGGGAGCACTTGTATGCCGGCTCCCATTGAAATGAATGGGATCTGCTTTATACGCGCTGATTCTGAACGTGTTTTAACGTTCAGAATCAGTCAGTGTATCCGTAGTGTGAAGGCACGCTAAGGGAGCCTTCACACGGAGTAAATGCTCCGCTCATTCTGAATGTAAACTCGTTCAGAGTGAGCAGCGTTAAAACAGATCCCATTTCTATGGTTGTCGGCATACACATGCTCCCTATTGAAATCAATGGGAAGCTTCATTTTATCTATTGCTTTCAATGTGATACGTGTGTATGTCGGCACCCATAGAAATCAATGGGATCTGTTTTAACGAGTTTACATTCAGAATGAGCGAACGTTTACTCCGTGTGAAGGCTCCCTAAGGCCGGGTTCCCACAGAAGTTTTTTGGGTCCGGATTTTAACATGAAGGCTGCCTGAGAATCCGGTCCAAAAAATGGCTAGCCACGACTAGCGTACAGTGTATCGGCATCCAGTTGTGACATTCCACTCTGGATTAGGCCCAAATGAATAGGCCTAGTCGGGAGGGAGTGTTGCGAGGCGGAGAATCCACCTGAAGGAAGGACATGTTGCTTCTTTTATCTGCGAGCAGGAAAAAAACATTTGCTGAAAAAAGAAATGACCGGCTCCCATTGAAATGAATGGGAGGCGTTTTCTTTAGGCCGATTTTGACACGTCAAAATTATTAAATCCGGACCAATAAACTCTTGTTTGAACCCGGCCTAAGACATATATGATCCTAGATATTGCGCAAGTTATTTGCTCTCATATCATGTGCTGTACCATTTCTAAAGCTATTCATATTTTTAAGAATCCGGCAGGTTATAGAGGCACGCAGGTAAAGAAACCTGGATATTTTTGACTCAGAAGATCCTGATGAAGGTCATCTCTAGAAAAATGCCTTCAAACTATCTGCTTGGCATTAGCCAACTGCGAAACCCTGAGCTCTGTATGTTCTTTCGAAATTTGCAAAAATTCAAAAAGACACCAATTCACTTTTTTTAAAGCCTAGAACCTCGCTAAATTGTGCAATTTCCAAAAATATCCATTATCTTTCACTATAAAACCTGTGTCTCGTTGCGATGCATTTAGTACAGTAGCATGCAAATAAGAATTAACAGAAGAGAAATGTGTTGAATATGCCTCGGCCATATTAATTGCATCATACAGGTTCATAAGTTGCTTCGTATGGGTTAGACCGCTGTGTCTTTGTTGTTCACATATGATTAAACAGCTGCACGCTGTCTCTTCTCAGGTAATGCAGCTGGGATACTGCTGTGCTCACATTAGACAGCTGTAATAAGTGCTATACCCATATGATGCAGTTAAGCTTCAGCACTGTCAGCAATGGGCATCTGTGCTGTTTGACCGCATGCTATATCTATATATCTTTCGGTTTTTTACCTCATTATCATGTTGTGAAAGACAAAGAAAAAGGAACGAAACAAACAGCATTACCCTAATAGCATTCTTGTACCATTACCTTCTGCTGCTGTATATAGCTGAAGGTCATTTCACATATTGTCCTCTGTGTGTGTACATGGCGTATACATCCATTTTTGTGTAGGTGCACTGCTACGTTATTGACGGTATTTTTCTATAGTTATGATGGAAATGATGTGCGATAAATATATAGACAAGAATATGTCCCGCAGGATCGGCATAAGGTATAAGGTGCCCCAGGCCGGTATAGCAGATGACACTTCTCAATCTTCCCATTCCTGACTGTGCAAATGGAATCTCTTCAATGGAAAAATTAGCCTAGTCGGCCAGATTAGTCAGCTATGTGTGAACAGTGTTCACTGCTGATAGGGCATCTCTTACCATATGTTGACGTTGCACCAGTTTAGAAAACCTGCAAATGGATATTTCTTGGAATTTACTAATATCGCACCGCATTCAAAGTGCATGTCTTATAAGATAAGATAAGATAAGATAACTAGAGATGAGCGAACACTAAAATGTCCGAGGTTCGAAATCCGATTCGAACAGCCGCACACTGTTCGACTGTTCGAACGGATTTCGAACCCCATTATAGTCTATGGGGGGAAATGCTCGGTTCAGGGGTACACAAAATTCGATAAAATTATACTTACCAAGTCCACAAGTGACAGTCGGGCTGGATTCTCCTTGAAGTCTTTTCCCGGCGCAGCGTCCCCGTGTCTTCTTCTGGCTGGAATTCACTCTGCCTAGGCATCGGGGCCTAGGCAGAGCCGACTTCGCATGCACGGTCGGCTCTGCCCGGCCCGACGCCTGAGCAGAACCGACTGCGCATGTGAGGGCATGCCCGCGCATGCGCAGTCGGCTCTGCCTAGGCCGGATACCTAGGCAGAGTGAATTCCAGCCAGAAGTCGCGGCAGGGACGCTGCACGGAGAAGACTTCTAAAGGTAAGAGAAGAACCAGCGTTGATTGGCAGAATGTATAGCATTCTGCCAATCAATGCTGGTTCTGCATCGAGCCTTAAACTTTGAACATCTAGTAGTGTTCAATCGAGTACGAGTATTTTGAATACCGTAGTATTCGATCGAACACCTACTCGATCAAACACTACTCGCTTATCTCTAAAGATAACCCTGGGGGTTATCCACCATCCACCATGGGGAAATTCAGTGTGTTAAGGTAGCATAGTAGTATATAGCAAGAAAGAACACTTTCAAGCTCATAGCAGATAGAAAAGATACTAGGAGTCATAGCAACTAAGAAGAAAAAGAAAGACTCAGGATCATTTAGTTCTGTGTGCGGAGTGATCTTCACTTAGTCTGATGTTGATTATACAGCCTGACCGCGGTTGGGAGAACTTTCCTCACAATTGGGGTGAAGCATTGGGTCACTGACAGTACTGTCCAGTGCTATCACAGTCTCATACATGGAATAGGAGTTGTTCTCCAGCATGGAGCTCACCATGGACAGTATCCTTCTGTCACCCACAACTGGTACTGGGTCCAGGGGGCTCCCCAGGACAGAGCTGGCCCTTCTAACCAGCCGGTCAAGTCTATTATGGGGACCTCTCATATGAAAAATGCAATATATATTATAGAGCAGGAAGAGTTAAGCAAATTGATATTTAGTTTAGTGGGAAAAGATTCAGTATAACTTATCGTTGCTCTTTGTATTGACATGCGGTCATTAGCTGGTTCTATCGGCAACTGTTATCTCCGTTTGCATGATCATACATGAAGAGCTTCTAATCACTAATAACTTATTAATTATCTTTTATTAACTCTTTCTAGAAGGGAATGGGAAATACACAAAAAATATTGAATGGTTCAGTGGGTACATGGATGCCGGCCCTATGGATTCACTTACAAGAACAATAGAATAGAGAGCAATAAATACATGAAAAAAGGTATCAAACCCTAGAGAAATGGTTGGGTCTATCAACAGAGTTTCAACCTTCTCTTCAGCCCTTTATCACATCATGATCTGCTGTCAAACTAGTAAGGCTATTGATCTTCTCCCACAACTGTCAAAACTGTAAAAAAAAAAACTTAAAAATGTCTCATAAACTGATGGATTTGCTGCTAATTAACCTTACGCTGGATTCCAACCTATAGAGTCTTTATGTTGAGTAAGTCTTTAGATTTTGGACAAAAGCTCAAGCTTGATAGACGCAATTACTGCTCGCTGAAGGCAACTCAGACAGTTCCTACAACTTTGACTGCGAGATCTTACAATTAGTTGTCAAAATAATGTGTCAAGGTCTGAAAAGCAAATATTTCAGCTGCAGTAGCAGTTTCCTTCCACTTCAGATCGAAACTTAAGAGGGTTTAACAATAACATTGACAACTCCATCAATAGCGGCTGACATGAAAATCAGATATTAAGTGACCCTGCCACAGTCAGTATTGTGCATTTGTTAAATTGTCTTTATTCTATAACCCTTTGGCACACTCTTTAGGTCTTGGTACAACTTTTTATTTTATTTTATTTTCTTCCGATATATTCTTGATAAAAGCTCTCAATAAAAAATGAATTTATGTACTGTAGGATTGTATGGCAATTTATATCAGTCATAGATTCCGTATGGACATTGAAAAGACTTCTGGATTGGTCAACACATCTAAATTTCTTTCTTTTTTTTTTAACCCTCCAGGCACATCGGCACTTTCAACTGACCCGGAGACAAGGTAGGCCATGCTGTGTACTCTATATGGTTCAAAAAATTATACGATCTTCAAAAACGCTGCATTTTTATAATGTTGGGCATGAGCCTTAGAGTCTTGTTTTCTGTTTTTCTAGATCATCCCTGCAACTTTGTATCCATAAGATCATATTTTGTAATGACTGCTGATCATAAAACACATCTGGTTCACATCTGCGTTCAGTATTCCATTAGGGGAGTCCGCTTGGCGACCCCCGAACGGAATACCGAATGCATAAAAAAGCAGTTAGCATAGAAACGACATGGACCCCGTAGACTATAATGGGGTCCGTGTATTTTCTGTGCAGTGTCCTGCTGAATCATATACTTCTTGTAGCACTTTTCTCTCAGCATTATTCGTGCAGATACCGATTAACAAAGTTGTATAATGTTTTTTTTTTTGCAGCTTGAGTTGTAGCTTTTATCATCACCTTTTTGGAGCATGTGTGATTTACTGGTTATGTAAGGGGATTGCTAGAGGAGCAATGGTTCCCTTGGGGAGGGCACAATAAACAATGAGCCCTAAGCTGAAATCCCCTTCCTGCTTGCCGGTCCTGTCCTAAGCAACAGGCCGACTGGTCGACAAGCCCTTCCTATATATATGAGACAATACAGAACACAGACAAGACAAATAACAACAAAGGGAGGTCAGCTAGCCAAGGTTGCGGTAACAGTCAAGCAACGCAGTACAAAATTGTAATCCTAGAGAATAGTCACAAGGGAAGCCAAGAGTCAGAGGTCAGTAATACAATAGTAGCAGAAAGAGGAGCTTAGCAGGGACAAAGTCTAAGGACAAAGTCACAATAGCCAGCAAGTCTGTGTGGGCTGATGACCTGTATAGATGAAGCCCAGGACCCGCCCTAGACTTGACAGGCTGTCAATCACCTAGACAAGGCTAGAATTAACTATTTGATGAACAGAGGGAAACAAGGTGCAGGTGATAGGTTTAGTGGAAACTCAATTACAGAGGATAGATAATAGGTACATAGTTGATGAGGTTGGATAAAGACATTAGTAAATCAAGTCCAACCTATAACCCTACAATCCCTACAGTGTTGATCCAGGGGAAGGCAAAAAAAAACCATGAGGCTCATGCCAATTGCCCTATTTCAGGGGAAAAAATTCCTTCCCGACTCCAAATCTGGCAGTCAGTATAAAAAATAGAGCAATGTTCATACAGTGCAATGAAAAGCTCTAAGTAAAGAATCAGTCTTAACATGCCTCCTGCACCGCAGCGTATGAGCGGAGGGTAGCGCAGAGACCTGACCAAGGTAGAGACGTTACAGGTTAATTTTTAACATTTTAGCAGTCAAAAAATAAAAAAACACAGCTCACCGACCTATGAAGACAAGATGATATCTATATGGTAGAGGCTAGTGCACAAAAAGAGTCCGGGACAAAAGACTGAAATCTTCAATGAGTAGTGGTACTCATTGACGTTGCCAGATCTGATAAATGTATAGGGAACTTAGAATGTATGTCCTAGGTGTTATTTCATGTGGTAGAGGGATTGCTAATAACTTACTGTAACTACTATACTCAATTTATACTGGATGATAGAAATGGTGAAAGTCGTTTACTTGTTCGAATAAACTGAGAAGTCCCTTGTGAAAACAAGTGGTGACTCTAACACCAGCCATACACATTAGATTCCAGATGGCCAACATGTAGTAATCGATCCCACTATCAACATTAACACCTAAACTGTCTATTGGGGGCAATTTAGTAGTTAAAAGAAAAACAGTGTCATTGACTGATTATCACAAGCACCGATATGTTTGGCTGAAAATCTGCTATCCGCCATCACGAGTTAACATTTGCAATAATGTCATGATGGTCAAAATCTGCTATTATTCCTGATAATAAAAAAAAATCTAATGTGTATAGCCAGCTTAATGACCGTGTTCAGCATTTTTGGACAAAAGATAATATCCCCCTCAACTTAAAGATTGCCAAATTTGAATTCCTTTTTTAGGGTAAATATTAAGGTATTTAAAGAGGACCTTTCACCATTTTGCCCACAGGCAGTTCTATATACTGCCAGAAAGCTGACAGTGCGCTGTGTTCAGCGCACTGTCGGCTTTCCCGATCTGTGCCCGGTGTGAAGAGCTTACAGTCCGGTACCGTAGCTCTTCTATGGTCAGAAGGGCGTTTCTGACAGTTAGCCAGAGACGTCCTTCTTCACAGCACAGCCAATCACGCTGTACTGGGGAGCGGGGAGGAACTCCCCCTCCCTCCCTGATAATGCTCGTCTATGGATGAGTACTGCGAGCAGAGGGAGGGGGCGTTCCTCCCGGCTCTCGCAGCACAGCGCGATTGGCTGTGCTGTGAAGAAGGACGTCTCTGGCTAACTGTCAGAAACGCCCTTCTGACCATAGAAGAGCTACGGTACCGGGACCGTAAGCTCTTCACACCGGGCACAGATCGGGAAAGCCGACAGTGCGCTGAACACAGCGCACTGTCAGCTTTCCGGCAGTATATAGAACTGCCTGTGGGCAAAATGGTGAAAGGTCCTCTTTAATTTTTTTTTATATTAATTTTTTATGGGCTTGATTGGTTCTACATATTACGACTGCCTGCTATGGTCATTTAGAAAAACCTAGTCTGGTATCTTCAAATTTGGTCACTTGTGTGAAATAATTCTATTAGAATAGGATAGGGTATGGTAGAGTAGAGTATAACAGAATAGAATAGAATAGAATAGAATAGAATAGAATAGAACAGGGTAGGGTAGAGTAGGGTAGGGTAGGATAGGGTAGAGTAGAGTAGAACAGAACAGAACAGAACAGAACAGAACAGAACAGAATAGAATAGAATAGAATAGAATAGAATAGAATAGAATAGAATAGAATAGAATAGAGTAGAGTAGGGTAGGGTAGGGTAGGGTAGAGTAGGGTAGGGTAGGGTAGGATAGGGTAGAGTAGAGTAGAGTAGAGTAGGGTAGGGTAGAATGGAATAGAATAGAATAGAATAGAACAGGGTAGGGTAGAGTAGAGTAGAATAGAATAGAATAGAATAGAATAGAATAGAATAGAATAGTTCTATTATTAAATACCTTTGACTTTTAATGAATGGATTATACCATCTTAACTCCTTCCTACAACAGGCATTTTTCAATTTTTGTTTTTGACTCCCACCTTCCAAAGGTCATAACTTTATGATTTTGCTATTCACAATGCCATATGAGCAGTGGTACCATTTAATATTGCATAAAAAAATACTGGCAAGTTGGAAAAAAATTGAGAATGGGGTGGAATCTGAGAAAAACTGCATAGTGTGCAACTTTCGTATTTTAACCCCTTAAAAAATTTAACCTTTGCAAAAAAAATTTTTGTATTCTGAAACTGTAACTTTTTTTTAAAATTTCCCATGTATGGGTATGAATAGGGGCATAACTACCAGGGTAGCAGCTATAGCGGCTGCCACAGGGCCTGGGACATTAGGGGGCCCGGTGGCAGCCACAACTGCTGCAGATTTTTTTTTAATAGGCCCTTACCTGCTCGAACAGTAACGGGCCATATTTACTTATCAATCCTGGCTCCAGGTCACAGCCACCGGGGCTTCTTCTGCAGAGGCTGTGAGCAAGAGCCAAGATTGGTAAAGTAAGGCCACGAGCCCGCGAACCCCACAAATACCATTATCATTATACTCGGTTGTCTTTTCATGAGTGGTCCACAATGGGGTACAATACTGTGTGCAGGGGCCACTATGGATCACAATAGTGTGTTCAGGAATACGGGGGGTGGCATGCCAAATGTTCGCCTTGGGGCCCCACCATTCCTAGTCATGCCACTGGGCATGAATAAGGTGTTTGTTTTGCAGGGCCTGGTGTTCTTTTTACCTATACCATATTGGTAAATGTCTTTTGCTTTGACAGCTTTTTATACAAATTTTTATGAGAGGTAAAACGTCCAAAAAAAAGTCAATTTGTCTCTTTTGCCCATTCATTTAATTTGTAGACTGCACATTTTCAGACACAGAGATACATATTGTGTATGTGTGTATTTCTATATGGGGGGTGATACGAATTTTTAATACTTTTTGTTGTTTTATTTTTCTTTAACTGTAACTTTTAGATACCCCCAAAGGGTCTTGAACCCAAGGCATCTTAACACTAATACAGTGCATTGCAATGCTAATGAATTGCAATGCATAGAGCAGCCTGCAACAGAAGACAATCCTGGGGTCCTTCAATAGGCTGTCGGCTGTCATGCAAATAGATGTTGAGAATGGGTTAAAAATAAATGCAAAACACTTTATTATGAGCTGATATTTTCTGTTATATTGAGTATATGAGTAATACTTCTGCAAATGCGGTTCGGTCTCTTGAAGCTAAAGTAAAAGTAGCTAATGTATTTAATACAATATGCAAATTGTATATATTGTTTTGTTATCTTGTCACTCATTTGTGCTTTTAGTACTTTAGTGCCAATAATAAACTCCATCTAGCTAGAATGCTAATGAACAATGACTTCCTTCAGTGTTTGATACACTGTATTCCCGTGCTGTTGTTAAGTAACAAGATTAGAGGACCTTCTTTATAATCTTATACAGTATATACTGACATACAGACACTAGATTATAGGAAATGTCTTTATCTGTGACATTAATAATTATACTGCCAGGCCAAAAAAAAAGTCGCGAGTGTTAATATTTAGTTGGGCCACCATGAGCACGAATAACAGCACGCATCCGTCTCGGCATGGAGTCTATAATGTTCTGTAGTGTAGACTCAGGGATTTTGATCCAATTCTCGGGTATCAGGGAGCCCAGGTTACGCAGATTCGTTGGGGGTGGTGAGTGACAGCGCAGGTTCCTTTCCAGCACATTCCATTGTTTCGTGTGCTTCTCTTCGCACCCGGACACAACCATCACTCTGGAACAATGTGAAACGTGATTCATCTGACCACATGACCTTTCTCCACTTCTCTAGGGTCCAATCCTTGTGGTCTCTTGCAAATGACTGGCGCCGACGTCTGTTGGTCTCTGTCACCAATGGCTTTCGTGTGGTAACACAACTGTTGAGACCCATTCCTTTGAGTTCTCTTCACATTGTTCGCTCCGAAATGTGTCGCTCCATCGAGTTGAACATCTGTGTGAGCTCAAAGGTGGTTTTCTGGTGGTTATTCTTCACCAGTCGCTTTAGGGACCTACGACCTCGAGTTTCGAGTATAGTCTTACGCCCACACTTTCCACGGTTGGAGGGGGGTTCTCCAGCATCTCACCATGCTCGTATGATATGCTGAACAGTTCTCTGTCCGATACCAGTTACTTCAGCTATCTCCTTGGTCGATTTGTTGGCCTGATGCAATCCAATGACTTGCCCCTTCTTGAAGGCACTAACATCTCTTCCTCTGGTAGCTCTTCTGTTGGTAGACATCGCTTCACACCTTTAATTATGATCTGCACTTGACAGGCTACAGCTCAATTATATATATTCAAGAATATATGCAAATTCCTGTCATGAACAGTTCATAATTATATCAGGGGTGGAACGGTAAATTGTTGCACAACGCGACTTTTTTTTTGGCCACACAGTGTACAAGGAGGCAACATGGACCAAAAGTTGACCCAAAAGGGGTTCAAGACAGTAACAGATGTGCTCACCCGGAGATGGTAATGAAATTCAACGACACTTTATTCAAAAATAGCCACACTACGGGTTACGGGGTGTGAACCCCTTTTTCAAGTGTTCGGTGAAACACGGCGCTTATTCATACACTCAATACACTTGAAACGCATAGTGTGGCTATTTTTGATTAAAGTTTTTTTGAATTTCATTACCATCTCCGGGTGAGCTCATCTCCTGCTGTCTTGAACCCCTTTTGGGTCAACTTTTGGTCCATGTTGCCTCCATAAACGATGCCTTTGGGTGCTAATGGGATTCTGCTGCTCATTGGCCCAGAGAGGAACCCTCATGTAATAGGTTCCAGTGTGTACACGGAGGTTGTGGCTAAGCTCTCAACCCATCAAGGTGAGAGTCCACCTCTTTTATTAACTGTATTCTTTATGAAGCAGTCTTACATTATGTGCTGCTCGGTGCTTTCATTGTGCTTTTGTTGTTGAGATTATTAATTATAAAGGAGAACATAAATTATGTAGATGCAGAGAAGTAATATATAACTATAGTACAGTACAGATGTTATGGCATAAATTAAGGAGGACCTTTTCACCACCTCCACCAAGTCCAGATCTTTGCTCTCGCAATAGACACTGCTCCACTGATTCCGGCACACTTGGAATTTTTTCCTCTAGCCTCCCCTGTTGCAGAGTAACCAGTACAGTTATTTTTGGAGTCTGACATATTTAGGCTCTGTAGTGTCCAGTGGGTGGCCTTAGGAAGGAGAAGACAATGAGGCGTGATACTGAGATCTCACACACTGAGAGAATCTTACCCCTTCATGCCTAAGACCACCCATATGACAGTAAAGAGCCTAATTAGCATATCATACACCAAAATAACTGCGCTAACTGATCATATGAATAATGGAGGCTAGAGAAAAAAATCCAACTGAGCTGGAATCAGTTGAGTGGTGCCTGTTAAAGACTTCAAATAATGAATTGGAGAAGGTGGTTAAAGGTCCTCTGGAAAAGTCAAGCCAAAATTTGCTCTCTATTTGATTTATTCCATACTACACATTGGTTTTGTTTGTCTACATATAGCATTTTGAAATTAATAATCTATCCTAAGAATAAGTCTTCAATTATTTAGCCCATTAACCCATTTCTAATATCCGCACATATATTGTGGATTCTGGGATTTTAAGCATGTGCCCACTCAAGAGCTGAACTTAAACAGCTGCTGTTATAGAACCGAAACCCAGTAGCAATGTCCTCAATCAGATGCCTTGGTCAATTATGACTAAGGCATCTGAAGAGCAGCAACTCACAGAAGCCTCCATTTTAACTGGGACTGCCAACCCCCTGAGCTTGATCTAGTGAGGGTGATCCATTACTATGACAGTTGGGAGGCTAAAAAATATGCAAATCTAGTCTCCTGGATGGAATTAGGAGAACAGAGTGCACTCTGTACACCACCCTATAGAGGGCAGCATCCTTAACATCATGAACGACTCAGTTATAAAGTCTTTTAATCATAATGTGGATTTAATTGCTAAATCAGTATTTCTGTCCCAAAAGGAACAGATTCCCAACTATGGACAGTGCTGTTTCGGCCTATTGGGCCATCCTCAGCATATTGTAGGGATACTGATTTAGCATGGTGAGAGACTATAGACCAGGGTATGGGGGCACTCGTCCACATTAGGGAGAGTGTTCGCCTACATAGCTAGGGATTATGGGAGGCTAGTGAAGGCTTCCTGACCACTCTGGAGAATAGATTTGCATATTTTTTATCCTGAATCCCTGGCGGAGCAGGAATGACTTGTAAGTCTCCGTACAACTATGTAGGCACACACTCTCCCTAATGTGTATGATTATCCCCTGACCCTGGTCTATAGTCTCTCACTCTGCCAAATCAGTATCCCTGTGCTATGCTGAGGAGGTCCAAAAGACCGAAACAGCGCTGTCCATAGCTGGAAATCTGTTCCTTTTGGGATAGAAATACTAATTTGGCAATAAACTCCGCATCATGTTAATAGGCTTGTTAACTGAGTCATGCATGATGTTAAGGATGCTGCCCTCTAGAGGGCAGCATACAGAGGCACTGTTCTCCTAATTACATCCTGGAGAATAGATTTGCATATTTTTTACCCAGAATCCCTAGCGGAGCAGGAATGACTTGTAAGTCTCCGTACGCTTATGTAGGCACACACACTCTCCCTAATCTGTATGATTATCCCCTGACTATAGAATAACTTTTACAATATACTACATACAATGCATTAGGAATGAGCATTCTGACCCACTAAAGAGTCTTAAAATAAAAAACAGAAAACTAACAAATAACACTAACCAGCGAGTGTATATTCAGTATTTTATGGGATTAGCCCATTGCAACAAGTTTGCTTATTATAGATTTTATTGCTATTTTAGTTAAGATCTGCTTACTTGATCTTCCCTATCCTCTATTCTTCCTGAAGGCACTGGTGAGATCTCATTAGCAGTTGCATTCATTTGTAAAGTAATATGCTAAAGCTAATTTATGTAAATATTAACCCTTCCAGTCCACCCTTCTATTTTATGTTACTTAGCGCATTCTCCTGTGGATAATGTGACTCAACCATGTATATTAAAGCCATATTTGTATGCTAAATAATTGTATGTTCTATAATAATAAACAATAATTCTGGAGCATCAAAGTTGTGTATTATCTTATTATCTTATTGTATATTAGTTTTATGCCGCCAAACATTTCTGAATACATTGACAGCTGGTTAGTGCCAGTTATGGGGTGTCCCTGCCCAACTCTGTCTGATACTATATATTTATAAATTGCTAGGAGGAAGGACACAGCGATATGTGAAAAGTTGCTCCACAATTGTCATTTAATTGGTATGATGGGTATGGCCAGATACCTGTAGTGTCATTTTTAGAGACAGTAGATCTATAAAATTTTACTTATATTACTCTCAAGATTCGCATTTCAGCTACTTTATCTTTAAGGCTACCATGTTAACCTGGGAAGCTTCTCGAGTTTCAGAAGTTCCTTGGGCTTGTCCAAAAAGCAGCTGAGGTGACGTTTATAAGACCGCTCCCTCCTAACCCCAGTGTCTCTAGTTTGGCTCTGTACCTTATAGTGTGTATATCGTATTGCTTTTCTGACACTTAGCTTGTTCTTTGGTTATTTATTTGCCTGCCATTGACATCCCCATATGGATTAGATCCTTGGCTTTTTATCGGATTTGGGTTTTGTCTCCTGATTCTTCCTGGTTCTTGACCTTTTACTTAGACCAATATTATCCTGTTTCTGCCCTGTATGTTTTTTTTTTTTTTTTAATTATGTAGATTGTGAACCCCATATAGAGCTCACATTATACATGTTTTCTCTGCCAGTATGTCTTTTTGGAGTATGGGAGGAAATCCACACAAACACGGGGTGAACATACAAACTCTTTACAGATGTTGTTCCTGGCGGGATTCAAACCCAGGACTCCAGCGCCAAAAGGCTGCAGTGCTACCCACTGAGCCACCGTGTTGCCCCAAGCCCTGTATGTTTTTTGTAGGTTCTGGTTTGGTTTCAGTTAGGGGAGCATTAATTGCCTATACAGTTATTGATGGTGACAATTCAACTGTCAGATTCTGCAAAGTCCATCCGGCCTTGCGCCTCGCGCCGGTGAAGGCATCTGGGGGATCTGGCTCTGGCTCACAGTTCTGTACTGGTTTTAAATAGCTTGTTCTTCTGCTTTTGCTGTTATTTGCTCTTGCATCTCAACCATAATAACATCTTAATGATTCTCTGTGAATCTTGAAGCTGGTAAACCTATCCTACTATCTCATGTCTTAAATAGATATAAGGATCAAACCAGATTCCACACAAATCTTACAAAAGTTTCAGGCTGTAACCAAACCCCATAATTCATCAAAACAATGATGAATATTATTGAAGACATCTCTGGTCTTCAATAAAGAATGCAGAGAAAAACTATCCAAGTACAGTCCAGACGTGACCTTTATAAAGTTATAGCAATAAATAGTTTCTCCTTTTGGTCTGCCCCTTTTCTCTCGCAAGTACTTTAGAGGTAGAATCCTGTATTTTGCTAGTCTACCACTAGTGGCCGTTATTCCTCTTACTTTGAAATATTGTTCCACTCCTCACCATTGGAGGCAGGCTGCTGTGTTCATTATAGGACCTTTCTGTAACAATGTGAAGCCTTCTTGTTTGGGCCTATTTATACCCATGTGGCATTACAGCCTCCGCTCGAGTATTGTGACTTGTTTCCAGTCTCCTGCTCACAGAACTGTCTTCCCCAGACTGTTTCTACTCCATTGTTTTGTTGCCCTTAAGCTGTACCTTGTACTACTACTCTTGAGTACCCATCTGCTCCTGGCCTATTTCATCTGGTGTCCACTTACATGCAGAGATGGTTTGGCCGGTGCCTGGTGTTCTCATTCTTCTTCACCTCGCTGCCCCTGCCTCCCAGGTTAGTGTTAAAGAGCTAGGAAGAAGGCGGGTCTTGAGGCTTAGGAGAGTGTGGGCGGGTACTGGGAGGGGAAACATCACGTCTACCTGCCCTATACCCGCCCACACTCTCCTAACAAGGGAGGCGGGGGCAGCGAGGCAAAGAACGAGAACACCTGGCATCGGACCAGCCATCTCTGCAGGTAAGTGGACACCAGGAGGGACTAAGTAGCCAGAGGATTAAAAAAAAAATTCCTCTGGCTACTTAGTGATTAAAAAAAATCACTACACAGCGTGGATACTAAAAATAAAGCATTCAATTGTTAGATTCCATACTGTATAGTGAATAGGATTGTTTTTAAAATCCGATCTCCGATTAGTAAAAAAAATCCCATTGACTTGCATTGGGATCGGAATTGGGATCGAGATCGGGTTCGAATGAAAAATGGTCGGAAATCAGATTTCAAAATTGATCCTGAAAAGTCTCAACCCCAAAAGCAAGGCAAATACTGTATTTTCACTATACCGTATTCCTTCATTCTACCGCTAATGTATATTTGTTTACTGAATATTCGGTAAGTCTTATGTGCACAATTTGGTTTCGTAGCTGTATTTTTACGCAGTCTGTTTCGGAACACCGGGCTATGCATGTTTAAGTGTTTATTGTGATAATAATCAATAATACTACAGGGAAAGGTTTGTCATCCACTGCAGTTTTTTTACAGTTTATGGCAGGATTCGAAACAATAGGGGTGATGTACGGATGCCTCTAAATCATGCGCCTACGCCTATAAACATGTCATCGTGCTATTTATTAATTTATTTCCATCCGAGCTGCAGCAAAGTCTGGATATCAGCTCTAGGCTGTTGTAAATGTATGCTGCTATTTTGTCAGCAAAAACTGTTCTACATATGTTACAGCATATGCTAGCATAGCGCAACCTCTTAGCCACTGAAAAATTTGTGTTTAAACTGTGTCAGAAATATTGTGTTCAGATGGAATATAGCATGAAATATGTGTTACCAGACTATAAAAACGGCACAGTATGTATCGCACCAGCATAAATTGATCCCAAATTTTTTCATCTCCTTGGCAACTAATCAAGACAAAAAGCTATATGCAATTTTCGATTTTCTTTTTTAACTCTCTTCCATACCCCATATTTTTATTTCCCCCTTCATAGAGCCATATAAGGGCTTGATGTTTGCAGGACAAATTGTACTTTATAATGGTACTATTTATTGTTCTGTACAATGTACTGGGAAGCTGTAAGAAGATTCAGAATGGAGTAGAATTGGAGAAAAACTACGTCTCTGCGACTTTTTTACAGTCTTTGTTTTTACGACATTCACTGTGTAGTGAAGATGGCATGTTATCTAGGGGCAACACGGTGGCTCAGTGGTAAGCACTGCAGCACTTGTGTCCTGGGTTTGAATCCTGCCAGGAGCAACATCTGCAAGGAGTTTGTATGTTTGCCCTGTGTTTGCATGGATTCCTCCCACTCTACAAAGACATACATAAATGAGAAAAAAAAATGCACATTGTGATCCCTATATGGGGCTCACAATCTACATAAAAAGACATGTCATCTGTATTCTATAGGTCTAGATTCCCCTTAAAAAATCCAAAGCTTTATAAAAAAATGTAATTCATTCTTGGAGTCACCCAGGGGTGAACCTGGGCTTTCTGCCGCATGAAGCAGCGTCAGAAAGCCGCCCCCCGGAGGAGGGGCGGAGCTGCGGGGCCGAGCGGAAGGGGGCGGGTTGATCGGAAAGGGGGCGTGGCCGAGCGGAGCGAGCGGGGTTTGCAGGCACAGAGCAAGCAGGGAGAGTTCCTGCTCTCTGCCTGAGTGTGAGGGGCAGCCGCTGGAGCAGCGCTTCATGCAGCAGGGCCGCCCCAATACACCCGTATTCGGGCCGTGTCGGGCTGCAGACACGGTGACGCTAAGCTAGTCCAGGACAGCTTGTTCTGGACTGGCTTAGGTCAGCAAAAATGCCGCCCTCCCGAGGCCCTGGCATAGCGCTGCCTGAAGCAGTCGCTTTATGTCGCCTCATGGGAGGTGCAGCGCTGGAGTCACCATATTGTGACACACATAACTTTTTTATATTTCAGTTTACAATGGGTGGGGAAGTTAGCTCGGTAGAAGCAGTGGTGTGGACGCAAACAGTCAAGACATGGACACAAAATCTGCAGCAAACTGGTTTATTTAGGGGAAAAAACATGAAAATAAATAAAGCTTGAATTCAGGCATAAAAATAAACAAAACAAAATACAGCCTTAACTTCAGGCAAAAACAAATTAAAAACCTGCTCGTCTGAGCCACTAACTAAACAGAACGGATAAACTAACTATACGTGTGGCTTACTACCAGCCACATGAACAAAACAGGCGTAATATTGTCTCAATAGTCTTGGGGATACAGGACAGAACCATTCACCTCCTTCACCTCATGGGACTGTCCTGTAATGCAGGCTGTGCAGCTTTTTATGGGTCAGTAATGAGCCCAGGATCTACACCTGTTCTGACTCCAGATCTGCCCCAGACCACACATATGTCAGAAACCTGGGGCTGATATATCTGGACTCCAGCACTCTGCCTGTCACCTTCTCTCAAGGGATACTCAAGGTGTATTTTTTTATGGGACCAGGTGTACTTTTTAGTTATACTATTTTGATGAATTTCTGATGTTTTGCTGAAGGGGGGGGTGATTTGAATTTTTAGGTGTTTTTTAAAATAATTTAAAAAATGTTTGCATTATCCTCCTAGACGATTTGTACCTTCAATCACTATAAAGCTTCATAGCATGACCAACCTCAATAGTTATATTGCTAGGACAAGTCTAGGTTCCTTTATTAGGTTCCCAGAAGCCATAGTAGCTTCTCACTGAGCGGAAGCCATACTACACCAGAAAAGATACCATGGGTCATGAAACTGGCTCTCGGGGGGCTAATGTATACTTTAGGGGAGGCTTACAAAATGCAATGCCTGTGATCAGAAAGAAGTCTGATCGGGACCATTAGCTCTGGGTCTCCACTGTTTAATACATCATAGAGCCAGTGGTTATGGTGGCCGCTCTGCTTCGGGAAGGCATTAGGAATGTTAGAGAAAATCTTTAGAACTCTGTAAATTTTTCCGTTATTTATAGCTGCAAAAATGTTTTACTTTTCATTGCCTACAAACTTAAATACGGTTATGTTCATGAGAAAACTACTTTATCTCTCTGTGCCATCTGGTAATTGATGCATTATAGGTAATGTTAAAAGGATTCTATCATTAGGTTCCTGTTTTAAGCTCAACCCACGTTGGAATAGCCTTAAGAAAGGCTATTCTTTCCCTACCTTTAGATGTCTTCTCTGCGCCGCCGTTCCTTAGATATTCCAGTTTTCATCTATATGCTAATTAGTTTTCTCACAGCACTGAGGGCGGTCCCCAGCGCTCAAACAGCACTGGGGGCGTCCCCTGTGCTGCGAGAAAACTCTCCAGTGCTGCCTTCTTCTTGTTCTCCGCCTCTGCCTCTTCTTTCCTGTTCAGCCACAGGAAAATGGCCCACTGTGCATGTCCATCGGCCATTTTCCTGTGGCCTCTCTCGTTTGGTCACAGGAAAATGGTGACGGACATGTGCGCTTTTTGAAGAAGACGTGACAGGACAAGGAAGAAGAGACGGAGGAGGTGAACTGTTTGAGCACTGGGGACCGCCCCCAGTGCTGCAAGAAAACTAATTAGCATATAGACGAAAACTGAGGTATCTAAGGAATGACTGCGAGGAGAAGACATCTAAAGATAGGGGAAGAATAGCCTTTCTTAAGGCTTTTCCGATTGAAACGGGATTCTAACGATAGAATCCCCTTAAACTCAATTCACCATGCCTTGATGTCAGTTTTTTTTGGCATGGAAGACATTCAATTTCACTAGTTTTGTCAATAATAGCTTTTTTCCAATTTTTACTCTATTCGTCCCTTTTTTTTACCTTTGCTCAACAAATTTATTGTAACTTACACCAATAAACTGGTACAAGTTATAGCTGAAACCTACGCCAATTTCAGACCATTCCAGCCCACTGGACCTACCATGCTCTGTCTAAAGTATTATAAATGGACTTAATATTTCAAACATACATCATCATAACCCGTACGATGTCAAATTTAACATTACTGGAGAATTACTAGCAACGTGCTATACTAGCAATAGACAATTTCGGCTGCACGATAAAAATGCAATTTCCCGAGCTTCTCTAAACTGTTTAGGTATACAGAATAATACCAGTAAATATAAAATGAAATGGGTTTCCCTTCCCTAAATGCTAACTAAACTGTTCAGTTTTAACAACTAAAGTGAACACTTTAGCACAATGAATATATAAAAAAAAATCCTCTATGGATTCCTGCCGTATATTTAAGTTCTTTCTTTTAACTCTATTACTGTATGCAGAAAAGGGAAATTTTTTTATTATTGTGCAACATGAGATGTGTTAAGCTTTAAACAAAAGTACTAAAGTTTAATTCGGCAACAATCTCGGCTTCACTTTCAATACTATTTTTAATTGGTCGCGGTCTGTAATAGGATTTTTTATGGCTGTATACAGCTGGATCAAAGTCAGTCATTAAAGGAAGCCATTCTGTTTATCATTAATTTTGATTTTCTCGAGCAGATGTTATTTGGTGGCACAAAATCTTCCTCCATTTGTCTCCGAGAGGGAAATTCAATGAAATGGATTAATAAATGCGACATCCTGTTAATTATTTTAATATCTTAAGTACTTTTTCAGCGAATGGGAAGTTTTTTTTTATTATGAGATATACCTTTAAAAATATTTAAGTGGGGTGGGATAATCTTTAAATATTAGAAGCAGCAGATTGTATGAAGATATAGAAACTAGTACATTGGTTGATGATATAGCTATCAAATCACATACATGGACTGTCAATTTAATATTATTATTATTATTATTATTATTATTACCTGCAAAATTATCCTTTTTTAAAGATTTATTTTTACTTTGACATAAAAGAAGTAATTTTATGTGGATCAATGTGAATAAAGACCTAATAAACACATTGTGGTATACACTGGTTATGTGTAGAGATGAGCGAGTAGTATTTGATCGAGTAGGTATTCTAGATATACTACGGTATTCGAATTACTCGTACTCGATCGAGTACCACTCGCTATTCGAATGGAAAAGTTCGATGCAGAACCAGCATTGATTGGCCGAATGCTATACAGTCGGCCAATCAACGCTGGTTCTTCTCCTACCTTTAGAAGTCTTCTCCGTGCAGCTTCCCCGCGGCGTCTTCCGGCTCTTCATTCACTCTGCCAGGCATCGGGCCTGGGCAGAGCCGACTGCGCATGTCCGCTTGTAGTGCAGGCATGCGCAGTCGGCTCTGCCCAGGCCCGATGCCTGGCAGAGTGAATTCAGAGCCGGAAGACGCTGCGGGGACACTGCATGGAGAAGACTTCTCGGAGGATCCAGCCCGACCCTCACTCGTGGACTTGGTAAGTATAATTTGATCGAATGTTGCCTACCCCAGCAACGAGCATTTTCCCCCAATATAGTATAATAGGGTTCGATATTCGATTAGAGTAGTCGAATATTGAGGGGCTACTGGAAACGAATATCGAACCTCAAACATTTTACTGTTCACTCATCTCTAGTTATGTGCTTTTCTCACACAGGAGACTGTTGTGGAGTAGAGGGTTAATGGTAACCATACAGGCACTCTCCATAGCATGAAATTATTACAATATTTGTGAGATAAGATAAGATAATCCTTTAATAGTTCCACAGTGGGGAAATTTCAGCATGTTACAGCAGCATAGTAATACAGATACAGGATAATACACAGTAATATGTTACAGAAGTATACACACATATGCTGAGAAGAGAAGATATACTGTACTAGGAGTCCATATCAGCTGAGGAACAGAAGAAGAAAGAAGGAAGACTTCATAGTCATAATCATTAGTTTTCTGTGCGGAATGATCTTCGCTTGGTCTATGTAGTCTATGTCTTTGGACTGGTCTTAGGCTACGAGATTCAACCAATATACAATTTGATTTTTCTAAAATGTTTTACAATTTTCCACCAATGCTATTTGGGTGCTTAGTGATGTTCGTGTGCTCAGCTGAAACATGCCATCTGGAAAAGTCAGCCTTCACACCTGAGACAACTGGAGCAGTTTGCTCATGAGGAGGGGCCAAAATACCTGCTGAGAGGGGCAGAAGTCTCATAGACAGTTACAGGAATCGTGTGATCGCAGCGATTGCCTCAAAAGGTTGTGCAACTAAATATTAAGTTTCTGAACCATCATTTCTGTCCAGGCCTGTGTCATCAGGTTTATTTTTCAAAAAATTCTGTTGAAGCGAAAAGCAATGTCTGACTTTCATTTGTTCCTTTTCATTGAATTTTTCTTTATTATTATTTTTGTCAGATTCAAGTTATTTCTGTGACCATTGTGGGTTTTTCTTTCATGTAACGAGGGCGACCAACAATTCTGTCCACGTGTGTATAAGTGAATTAGCCAACCTACAGCACCAGCCTATGGACAGATGTGCCGCTATTTCAAGAAATGCTAATGCTAAACAACCTCTTCAAGCTTCATTTGGAAAGTACAAGGGTTGGGTTTCTGAAATGCTTGTTTAATCCTGAATGGCACCCATAGATGGAGTCTATTCAGTGCATTAGCTTTCTAATCTGTTAAGCTTTCTAGCTATTTAACATCTGCATAATGTGCCCGATTAACTCTTTGGCGTGGCCTAATTTATGTTATTTTTATTTATTTTTTTAAAAAATGCACAAATATTCCAAGAAATGCAAAACAGTAACAATTTTTTTTTCCCAAAAAGCTAACCGCCACTTACAGAATTAAATGACCATTAAAAGACATTTCCCTGTTTGTTCCAATTCTATTAACTTTCCCTTCATACAGAGGAAGGTGAAGAGATTACCTCAGCACCAGAAATCACAGTAATTAATGCCAGCTCCGAGCTGCTAATTGAAATATGCTTTATCCTATTCATTCCACAGCAGCACTCCATGGAGGGTGCTAATGATTGTGCTCGCTCATGATAATTTGACTTTATGGAACTAAACTTTTTTTTTTTTTTATGAATCTCCAAAAATATTTTATCAAGCCTTAAAAGTCAATGTAGTATAAATTATAAAAAGCGATGAATAAAAATGACTGCTTATTTTATTACTTCGCACTACGCAGTATTAGCTTTCTTTACAATGCATAATAATTGTGTCCTGCAAATTATGTTTTAATCGTTATTACAAGCATGGCCAATTTTAAAATACTAATTTTACAATATATTATCCATTGTTAGGCTCAAGCTGAGCTAAAGAAAAAAATGTGTTGGAGAAAACATAACCTAAGAGTCACACCGTGTTATTCTTGGTAATGGTGGAGATGTTCTAATGGGGGGGGGGGGGGAGAAATATTCTGTGAGGTCTCGGATCCTTTAGACATTGCAATAAAGGCTTGTTGGAAAGGTCGGGCATGATGTTCAAGGGAGCTTCCCATAGAGGGCAGCATACAGAGGCAGTGTTTCCCTATTTACATCCTGGGAAACATATTTGCATATTCTTCCCACAATCCTCCACAGTGGAGTGAAAAGGGCTTTGTAAGACTCCACACACCTACATGGTGGTCTCTCCCTAAGAAGTGACAATATCCCCATAATCTCCCCATAACACTTAGCTCTGCTATATCTCGGGTGTAGCAGAGCTCAGAGCACAGCTAGCTCTGCTATATCTCACGCGTAGCAGCGCTGTGCGGTCAACACTGCTACATCTGAGATCGGACTGTGGACCAATTTTAGACTCTGCCTCCACCGGCACTCAGCTCTGCTATATCTCTGGTGTAGCAGAGCTCAGCGCACACTCAGCTCTGCTACATCTCTGGATGTAGCAGAGCTCAGCTCACACTCAGCTCTGCTACATCTGGGGTGTAGCAGAGCTCAGCGCACGGCCAGCTCTGCTACATCTCAGGTGTAGCAGAACTGTGTGCTCAACACTGCTACATCTGAGATCAGACCACATTGGAGACAGCTGTGGACCGATCTTAGACTCCGCCTCCTCCGTCAGAACCAGCGTTGATTGGCCGAATGCTGTACTCTGTATGGCATTCGGCCAATCAACGCTGGTCAATGCATTCCTATGGGAAAAAGTCAGCTCCCGCATATCGCAAGCTGACAGGGATCCTGACGATATAGTGGCGTAATACAGGTACTTGGCCTTGTTAGATGCCCCCAGACATGCTTCTCCTGCTGTCCCAGTTGCATTCCAGGGTGTTGGTATCATTTCCTGGGGTGTCATAGTGGACTTGTTGACTCTCCTGAGTTGAAGTGTGGCTTCCCCGAAACGAAGCATTTTTCCCCATAGACTATAATGGGGTTCGATATTCGTTCGAATAGTCGAATATTGAGGGGCTATTCGAAACAAATATCGAATCTCGAATATTTCACTGTTCACTCATCTCTATTGAACACAACTTATACATATAGCAGGTTGAATCTATGTCAAGACCTACTCGATGGATAATCATCTTTGCCTGATCCTCCTTGAGATGGTTCTACTCCTTCATTGGAGTCCAGCTGTGTTTAATTAAACTGATTAGAGTTGATTAGGAAAGGCACACACCTGTCTATAGACAGTAAGACCTCACAGCTCACAGTGCATGTCAGAGCAAATGAGAATCATGAGGTCAAAGGAACTGCTCAAGAAGCTCAGAGACAGAATTGTGGCAAGAATTAAGAAAATTCTCTAACACTCTCCATAGGTAAAATAGCATCAATACAAAACTTAAAATAGAGCAACTGCGTGCCACATTAGTATCCTCCACATCAGATGTATCAAACACATCTCAGTATATACCTTCGAAAAAACTCAACACACCTCTTCCGTTGCAGGTGTCTACCTATTTCCATTTTTACAAACAATGCTGTTTTAATCTAATTTACATTTATTGAAGTAAAGTGTGTTTGCCCGAGACAGAAAGTTCAGCTATGGAACAAACATGGTTTTGGATGATATTTTTGATATGTGTATTTTTCTACAAAGCAAAGAAGCTGCGTAAAACTCTATTTACTTAAGCAAATGTTTGTTCGTCTTGTAACAATTGCTTCTTGTTCATTCTGTTTCTGGTTTAAATTACTCAATTATTGGCCACTTTTGCTCTTTTATCCATACATCTGAAGGGGCCTTAGGGCATATTGACTGCACTTATTGGACCCCAGGGACTAGATGTGCACTTATTGGATTTAATGGGCACATTCTGACATTCATTCATTCTAAAAAGAACAGAAACATGTTCTACTTTGGAGAGGAGAAAAATCAGGAGATGAGGAGTATCAAGATCAAAGAAGCAAGGGTGTTGGAGTCAACAAATTCTGTCTTTTACTAGGCTTTAACACCATACGGTGCCATTGTCAAACCATAAAAGCAGTAAATACAACAAAGGTTGAAAAAAAACCTTGTTATGGATCACAGAACACCAATAAAGTCCATCAGTTTGTGAAAAACAAGGCCAACACACAAGGATGCCACATGTGATCCATTTTTGACCAGCATAGAAAACTGTAATAAATGCATAAAAAAAAAAAAAAAAAAAAAAAGTTGATCCATTTTTAATGAACATGAAGAACGAATCAATCACAGACAGCACTGGAAATGAACAGGATAGCGTGTTGTCTGGGATTATCATGGACATCACTTATCCTCAAAATATGAAATGTGACACTAAGGTTGAAGCCCCATGTTGCTTTTTTGTTTCAGATTTTGTTGCGGTTTTTTGAGCCAAAGCCAAGAGTGGATGGAGCAGAAGTTAGAAGTATAAGAACTTCCTATATATTTCCCATTCCCTTTGTAGATGTTTTTGGTTTTGGCTCATAAAAGCAACAAAATTTTGCAACAAAAAAAACTGCATTGTCGCATCGTGGGGACTTAGCCTAAAAAAATTACCTCTTCTTTAAACCAGGTTTTAAAGTTGAGCATATTTTAAAGAACTTTTTATATTCTTTTATTAATTTTAAGTGTCATTAGGGCGGGTTCATATCTGCGCCCCGTTCACCGCTTTCAGGTTTCCACCTTCTGCCCAAGAAACTGGACAGGAGACGGAAACCGGCAATCACTTTTCCAACCCATTCATTTGAATGTGTTTGCAATATGTCCACCCGTGAGCGCCTGTGAGCGTTTTGTGGTCTTCGTTGCAAAACCAGTTTTTTTTTAACCGGACACAAATTCGGACATGCAGGACTTTGTGTTCGGTTAAAAAAAAAAAAAACAGTTTTGCTGCAGAGACCACAAAACGCTCACAGGCGCTCACGGGCGGACACTGTCTGCCAGGTTTCCATCTCCTGTTGCAGAAGACGGAAACCTGTAAGTGGAGACCGGGGCGCAGATGTGAACCCGCCCTTACTGGTATTTTTTAAAAAGTACCGTATATACTCGAGTATAAGCCAACCCGAATATAAGCTGAGGCCCCTAATTTTACCACAAAAAACTGGGAAACTTATTGACTCGAGTATAAGCCGAGGGGGGGAAATGCAGCAGCTACTGGAAAATTTCAAAAATTAAAATGGTCGGAGTTTTTGGGTGCAGTAGTTGCTGGGGAAGGGGAGGGGGTGTTTTGGTTGTCTGTCTGCCCCTTCCCTGAGCTTGAGGACTGGGTTTTTTTTTCCCCCACTTGGAATTCAGCCTGGCTGACTATAGGGGATCTGCAGTGCTCCTATTAACCCCTTCCCGACGGAACAGGAGCACTGCAGATCCCCTATATTCAGTAGACCGGGCACTGTCAGACACAGGGATACCTAATGTGTATGTGTGTCACAGTCATTTTATACTTTTGTATGCATTCTAGGGAAAGGAGGGATTTAGAACTTTTAATTATTTTTTTTTAAAGCTTCTTTTTTTTTCTCCACTATTTTATGGAAGATTCTATACATTGATATTGTGACTGGTCATAGATCCCCCGACCCAAAAAAAAAAAAATTAATATATATATATATATATATATATATATATATATATATATTTTTAGCTGACTCGAGTATAAGCCAAGGGGGGCTGTATATATATGTAGATATATATATATATATATATATATATATATATATATTTTTTTTTTTTTTGTTTTTTCTGACTCGAGTATAAGCCGAGGGGGGCTTTTTCAGCACAAAAACTGTGCTGAAAAATTCGGCTTATACTCGAGTATATACAGTACAATATACTTGCTACTAAGCCGGTGTGAAGTGGGCTGATACTTGGCAATTCTGTTAGGGTTTTCTTTGCAGCCGTCACCTCTACAAGACAGATAGTATAACAATGGAAGATAACGCTTTTAAGTGTAGGGATTTCATAAGCTGGGTTTTAAGCATCAGTGATAAGGATCGGGGTTAGATGTAGATCTACTTTTTGCAGATTTGTTATTACAGTATGATAATTCTGTTTCCTTTTTTGTTTGTTTTTTTCATGCGCACAATTTTTATTCTTTAGGAAGATACATTCCTGCAATGTAAAGCAAAATCAATGGGCTTTGCTATCAGCGAGTAGCTCCTGTGACAAAGGTGTAATGTATTTCCAAATGCTTTAAATGATAAGCAGTTGTGTTTGCTTTAGATAATAGTGGAGAGAATACATAAAATATACAATGACATACAAAAGAAAAATTAATTTGTTTCTGTTGTATTTCTCGTCTACTTCGCTAATCCTTCATATCATATTTTAAAATTAGAATAGGAATTGAGAATTATGTTCCTTTTGTTCTTAGAAAAAAATACAAGTAGGCGCTTTATCGTCTCGAAATAACCACTTGAGCCATTGGCATGTGTTAGTATAAATGTAATAGGGTATATTGCTGAGATGGAATGGATTATATATGAGTGCTTACTGGAAATTGGACTCACAATAAAACCGATGAATAATTGTTGACTGATCGTTTTTAGATTTTTTTTAAATTTTAATATTTCTATAAATATAAATAAACACTAGAGATGAGCGAACAGTAAAATGTTCGAGGTTCGATATTCGTTTCGAGTAGCCCCTCAATATTCGACTACTCGAATCGAATATCGAACCCTATTACAGTCTATGGGGGGAAAATGCTCGTTTCAGGGGTAGGCAACATTCAATCAAATTATACTTACCAAGTCCACGAGTGAGGGTCGGGCTGGTCCTCCGAGAAGTCTTCTCCTTGCAGTGTCTCCGCGGCATCTTCCGGCTCTGAATTCACTCTGCCAGGCATCGGGCCTGGGCAGAGCCGACTGCGCATGCCCACACTACAAGCGGACATGCGCAGTCGGCTCTGCCCAGGCAGTGAATGAAGAGCCGGAAGATGCCGCGGGGAAGCTGCACGGAGAAGACTTCTAAAGGTAGGAGAAGAACCAACATTGATTGGCTGACTGTATAGCATTCGGCCAATCAATGCTGGTTCTGCATCGAACTTTTACATTCGAACAGCGAGTGGTACTCGATCGAGTACGAGTATTTCGAATACCGTAGTATTCGATCGAACACCTACTCGATCGAGTACTACTCACTCATCTCTAATAAACTCATATTCTATTTAGTAGTTCTTGGGGAACCTGAAGGATAACCTCAGACATGGCTGCCATTGCAGTTACTCATTGGTTGTTATTCAATTTCGCTGTCTACTTTGATTTCCAATGATTTCCTTAGTTTTATGTTGTATCTCATATGGAGAGCTTTGGAAAATTTGATTGGAAGTTTTATTAGAAGACGTAACCAGCTCCAGAGGAGTAGTTCCAGTTGGTAATGGGCCCTATTTACTCACTGGTCCTGGTTCGTGTCCATCGCCACCTGTACTTCTTCTTCGGCGGAGGTCGTTGTGAGCAGGAGCGGGGGATCGGGAAGTAAGGCCATGGGCCCCACACACACTATTATTATACTTTAATAATCGGAGGCCCAGGGGAGGTAAGAGAACTTAAAAAACAGTGTTACTTGCCTCTCCAGGTAGGCTTCAGGCCTACTTGAGTGACATCCCTTATGTGTCGCAACGCAAGCCTGGGTCACGTGACATCATGTACATCATTGAAGATGGCTGACATCAGCAAGGAGCTCAGGGATAGATAAATAACAGTGTTTTTTATGTTTGTATCCTTCCCTGGATTTACGATTATTATACTTTTCAGACCCCAGAGTATAAAAATTGTACCTGGGTGTTCACAATGGGGCAATAATACTGTGTGCAGGGGCCACTATGGGGCAATAATACTGTGTGCAGGGGCCACTATGGGGCAATAATACTGTGTGCAGGGGCCACTATGGGGCAATGATACTGTGTGCAGGGGCCATTTAGGGGCAATAATACTGTGTGAAGGGGGTATGTTAAAAGTTCGCCACGGGGCTCCGCTATTCCTAGTTAAGCCACTGACCAGCTCATTGGTTGTCAGACAGCTTTCCTGAAAATCTGCAACAGATTAATAAATTTCTGAAAAACAAAGCTACATGAGACGTTTTCTTCTTTGGGGCTCTCTTGAGGTGGTTCTGCTCCTTCGCTGCCACCCAGAAATTTCCAATCAGATTGGGTTTTGTTGTATTTGAATAAACCACTTCTATTTCCTATCTACAACAGAGCGTACAGCTCAGCACCTATGATAGCTGCAAAATGGAGCCATCTAATCTTTGAGATTGTATATAACTCAAGCTGTTTGTATACAGAGAGTATATAGAGAACAGATAGCACAAATAGGAAAAGATGAGGGAGAAAGAAGCAATAAATGAAAAAAATGATTTCATTTTGAAAACCGATAAATGATTATAAACGGCATCAACTTTTCTCCGACGAAATTGACTCTGAAGTTTCACGTAACCTATTTTATCACCAAAGGAAAGGAATAGAGTTGTTAGGTTCAAACTGAAAACAATCCACTTAAAAGACAGAAGGGAATATAGCACATAAATGACACCTAAATACAATAATACACTTTATATAGGCTAACATTAATTTGACAATCATTTATATTTATTTCATTGTTTGTAGGTGCTTTACTTACTATGGCAGTCCTTACAAAGCGCTGCTAGGCATTTACATGAGTGTTGCAGCCTCTTCATGATCTATCATTCACAGCAACATAAATTGTATAACAGTCATCCTTATAGTATTGCATTTCATTCCTATTCCTTTGACCATGTGGCCAGTGAACCTATCATCACTGACCCGAGAAAAGGAAGGACCACAGTCTCTTCAAACAGCTGTACAGTGAGGGTCAGGCACCCAACCATTTGATACTGATGATCTTCTTGATGGGTCATCCATATCCTAGTCCTAGAAAGCCCATTTCACTCCTTCCCAACATCTGCCATACTAGTACAGGAAATGCCGGCGGTTTAAAGATGATGGCCGCTTAGGAGCCGGGCAGCTGCCATAGACAACGAGTGTCTGCTGTTTTATATAGCAGACATGCGGCACTAATGACTGAGATCAGTGCCTGCACCGATCTCGGGCATTTACCTCTCTAGCGCCTCAATGAAAGCTGACTGAGGCAACATTTTCCCGGTGATCGCCTTAGCCTTATGCAGGTTAAACAAATATACTAATGTAAACTATCAAATATACTCAGCTAATGCATTGTAAGTAGAGATGAGCAAGTAGTATTTGATCGAGTAGGTATTCGATCGAATACTACTGTATTGAAAATACTCATACTCGGTCGAATACCACTTGCTATTCGCAGTAAAAATTTGATTCAGAATCAGCGTTGATTGGCCGAATGCTATACAGGATGAGTAAAAGCAAAGCAGAAGGAGTCCGGGCCCACATGCAGAGAAAGAACCGTACAGAGCAGGATACAGTGCGGGGAGAATGATAGACCCGCAGGATAGTGTTTTACCTTTGAGTAGCAATCCCCAGCATCCCTCCTGCAGAACCAGCATTGATTGGCTGAATGCTATACTGTCAGGACCTTAGTCGTTTGTAAAAGATTGTGCGTTTTCTAGTTGGGGATTTGAGCCGGTGTCCTGCAGCCTTTTGGTCGGTTTCTTGCTACTGTGCTATTCACTTGGGTATCTATGTTTGATGTTCACTTGAGGTCTCTCGACGTGAGCCTCAGGTGTTTGACATTCCCGTCCAGCGCTTGGGTACTAGGCTAGTTTTGACAGTCTCTGGTCAATAATTGCGCATCTTCTGTGCTCTCCTGGTAATATACAGAAACCGCATCTGGTCCTAGATAGTTCCCGGTGTTGACTACTGAAGTATAGCACTCTCCTTCGCTCCTCCTCAACACTCTCCTCCTGCTACTCGTGGACGTGGTGTCTCCCATTTGTCGAATTTCGGTTTCCCTGAAACAAGCATTTTCCCCCCATAGACTATAATGGGATTCGATATTCAATCGAGTAGTCAAATATTGAGGACTACTGGAATCGAATATTTCACTACTTGCTCATCTCTAATTCTAAGCAGACCTTAAATTTGGTGTAATTATAGTGAGTTTTAGATTTTCACTGAAGTCGATCGGACCATAAAATATTGCACACATATCATGAAATAATTGAGTTGTTGCACTTATATAACAAACTATTTTACTGTGTTTGGAAAAATCAATAACAAAAAACACATCATTTTGGGATAATATATAGGGAATCTTGTTATTTCCAATCCAATAGTGGTTGGAAGAAGAAATGATGTATTTTGGAAGAAGAAATGATGTATTTAAGAGTCCTACATGCTGTTCTACATATTACTAAGCGGGCGCTGCCAGGAGAATTTGGGGCTTCTAAATGAAGTTCTAAATTAAGAATGTGAAACAACAGATTTTTTAATCAACAGATGAAGTTGCACTTTTGAATTGAATCCATCGGCACTAGAAATAATGTTTGCGGCAACATTGCTTTGTGCCAGCTGGCTCTATGTAAAGTATAATTGACTCATTTCTTCTTTAACCCTGCTGAATATCGTAAGCAGTCATTCTTAATTTACTCGCTGGCATCGTCAGCTTGCTAATGTTTCGCTACTGTATATTCCAGTAGGTATTTAGACTATTTCTATCAACATTATGTACACATGTGTGGATGCGGTAATCCTTAGACAACTGAATTTATTGGTGTTTAAATGATATTTTGTTGGCATTTCATAAGTAATTATTCTCTATAAGTGACTACATTAGTCCTAGGAATACGGAGATGACTTATTATTCTATTATTTCAGTTTGGTTCTTACTATTCTAATAGTAAGATCATCATAATTATGATTATCATGGTTGATGATTATAAGACAGGACAGGTTTTTGTCCTGTATAATATTGCCAACTACCTGCAAAGGAGGGGTATAACTTAAGGGGGTGCAGGGGGTGCAGTCGCACCGGAGCCCAGGAGCCTTAGGGGGGCCCATAAGCACTGACATCAGTATTGAGATTGCAGCTTCCATCTGGCCCTTAAGCCAAGGAGACCCACAGATTACCCGAACCATACTAAGGGGGAGTAAACTCCTTAGCACCCGTAACCATCATTAACAAGAATTCGCTGTCATTATGTATCATGGGTCAGTATGTATGGATCCCCAAGGCCTCAAAATTTTCCTCAAAATTTCAAGCAAGAGCAGAATTAGTGTAAAGAGGACCTTTCATGTCCTTGGGCACATGCGGTTTTATATACCACCAGAAATTCAGGGCACTGTCGGCTTTCTCATTATGTGCCTCGGTGCAAGAGATATCAGTGCCGTTACAAATATCTCTTCACCTTCAGAAGGGCGTTCCTGACATTCCAGGTGGGCTGTGAAGAACGCCCTTCCTGATAGTACTCTTCATAATGGGGTGTTCCTTACCCCCCCAACGATGACACTGAGTGCTGAGGAAAGCACCCCCAGTACTAGTCTATGGGCGAGTAAGTAACGCCCTTACACCAGGATCAGGTCACTGATCCTACATATCCCAAGGGAGAACACCACAACTCACGACCCTAACCGTATAAACTCAACCACCTACCTAAACATTCTTGAAGACCACTGAGGCTAAGTTCACATCTTCTTCTTCTAAGTCATAGGATAAGAGCACCAGACTACACAACTAAAATAATGTCCATCACCATCGTCAACTGTAATGTAAAAAACAATATGGAGTCTTCCTTCATCTTGCTTACTTATTTTTCAAATAGAAGATGAAGCCTTTCAGAGATGTGTTTTCGAACTCTATGTAAAATAATATCAAACTAGACTTGAGAAAGCTTCCATCTTGTTTTTTTAGAAGACGGAGTACGGACCACAAGAGGACCCAACAATGTTAGGAACTGCGAACAGTAAAATGTTCGAGGTGCGATATTCGTTTCGAGTAGCCCCTCGATGTTCGACTACTCAAATCGAATATCGAACCCTATGGGGGGTAGGCAATGTTCGATCAAATTATACTTACCAAGTCCACGAGTGAGGGTCGGGCAGGACCCTTCAAGCAGTCTTCTCCTTGCTGCGTCCCCGTGGCATCTTCCGGCTCTGAATTCACTCTGCCAGGCATCGGGCCTGGGCAGAGCCGACTGCGCATGTCCACACTACAAGCGGGCATGCGCAGTCGGCTCTGCCCAGGCCCGATGCCTGGCAGAGTGAATTCAGAGCTGGAAGACGCCGCGGGGAAGCTGCACGGAGAAGACTTCTAAAGGTAGGAGAAGAACCAGCGTTGATTGGCCGACTGTATAGCATTCGGCCAATCAATGCTGGTTCTGCATCGAACTTTTACATTCGAATAGCGAGTGGTACTCGATTGAGTACGAGTATTTCGAACACTGTAGTATTCGATCGAATACCTACTCAATCGAGTACTATTTGCTCATCTCTAGTCGTTATATTAGTTTTGCAGTCCATTGTTCTGCTCCTATGCTGGATCAGAACAACCTACTTAAAAGAAGCTGACATGAAATTAACCGAACAACCAATTCGCAACAATGGGGAATGTTACCTTTTAAACAATGGTTGCTATTGGCAACAAAACTCCTTTTTTCCTTTTGATATATGATCACTATTTATCCAGTTTCCGGCAACGTGATGCACTTTTTCATTTCCTTTAATTGTCTTTACAGAAGGAATTGCTTTTCCCTCTTTTCTTTAAGAATTGATTGATGAGTTTATTAATTCCAACCTCACAGAAACTTTCTAATGCACCAATACATCGCTAAATATAGATTTTTACATTTGGAGACAAACTAAGCCAAACGGCATCCAATTGTAAATAGTCGCCTGGCACAATGTTTTGCCTCTTAGAAAAAAATCATTTTGTGTTATGGCTTAATAAGCTTGGAACGGTTCTCATGACTGCCTGCAGCACTACAATTTTCAGTTCATGCTAATGGACTTGGAATAGTTTTATATTTTAGTACCTGCGTGACACAATGTTTTCCATCATGTCAAATGAACATCTCATTTTTTTCACAGCCAGCACGAAACTGGTGCCAATGTTAACATGAGCATATACTTATACAAGGCTCTACCATACGTATACATCGGAAAATGAAAACGTACAATTGTTCGTTCTTAACTTAAGATAAGATAATATAGTCCCACCATGGGGAAATTCAGTGTGTTACAGCAGCATGGATAGTACAGTAGTATATAGCAAGAGAGAACACATACAAGCTCATAGCAGATAGAAAAGATACTCGGAGTCATATCAACTAAGAAGAAAAGAAAGACTCAGGATCATTTAGTTCTCTGTGCGGAGTGATCTTCACTTAGCCTGATGTTGATTATACAGCCTGACCGTGGTTGGGGGGAAGAATCTCCGATAGCGCTCCTTCTCACACTTGGGGTGAAGCAGTCGGTCACTGACAGTACTGCCCGGTGCCGTCACGGTCTCATACATGGGATGGGAGTTGTTCTCCAGCATAGTTACATAGTAGTACATGGTATAGATCAGTAACAGGCAACCTTCAGCACTCCAGTTGTTGTAAAACTACAAGTCCCAGCATGTATAATTGTTCTGCTGTTCTTGGAACCCCATAGAAATGAATGGAGCATGTTGGGAGTCGCAGTTTCACAGCCCTAGGGTACCAAAGGGTAATAATGGATAGTCCCTTTGATGGCTAATTGAAAGGAAGACAAATTTCGACTCAGGTTTCTTCACCAGACAAATGGAGGGCTCATTCACACTGAGTTTTTTGTCAGCAGATTTTGACGCGTAATCCGCTTCAAAATCCTCTACCAAAAATGGCTTCCATTGACTTCCATGGGAGCCACTCGCTTCTTTTTTCTGCTGTTAGCGGAAAAAAGAAGTGACATGCCCCAGAAGAAGTGACTCAACCGTGGCATCCGTGTCGCGAGGCTCCCTCCTGATTAGGCCCATTCATTTGGGTCTAATGCAGAGCGGAATGCCGTGGCGGGATGCAATAAGGCTAGCCTCGCGGAATGTTCACACGCGGAATGCAAATTCCACCATGTGAACATACCCAAATACTGTTAATTATATATTTTACATAGATATTTCTAGTTTTACTTATATTTTCAATTTTTACTTGCTGTCACACATATTCTTATTTTCTTTATTGACCAAGACAAAAAGTCTTTGTCTTCCAAAGAATATTATACTCAAGTTAAAGGAATTCTACCACTAAACCAAGATTTTTTCTAATTACCACGCTGGAATAGCCTTAAGAAAGGCTATTCGTCTCTAACCTTCAGACGTGGTCTCTGCGGCACCATTCTTAGTAACCAGTATGCAAATGAGTTCTGCGCAGCAATGAGGGCAGGCCCCAGCGCTCAAACGGCGATGGGGGCATCCCCACTGCTGCCTGAGAGCTCACTCCAGCGACGCCTCCATCTTCAGCTGCAACCCCGTCTCTTCTGTCTTCTGTCTCGGTCCAACTTCCGACGCCTGCGCAGTACGCTCCTGTATTGAACTACAAGAGGAAGAACGGACTCCCAGAAAGAATTTTTCATGTTTTTACATTGAAGGCCCTTAGACTTGGTATAGTTGTATATTTTAGTGCCTTCATGAGACCGAGACGCAGATTCTGACCAGATTCTGGTATACGTTTTCCAATAAATTTTTTATGTTTTTAGATACTTTCTAACAGTTTGTGTTCTTCGTATATGACATATGGATGGGGGTTGTTGAAAAGGAGTGTTTGACTTACTATGCTAACCTTTCATTACTATCATGGTGTCTATCATCCACCACTATCATACACATGTCATTATGATAGACACCATGATAGTACTTAAAGAGGACCTTTCACCACTTTTGGGCACATGCAGTGTTATATACTGCTGGAAAGCTGACAGTGCGCTGAATTCAGCGCACTGTCGGCTTTCCCGATCTGTGCCCGTGTAAAGAGCTTACAGTGCCGGTACCGTAGTGCTCTATGGTCAGAAGGGCGTTTCTGACCATTAGCCAGAGACGTCCTTCTGCCTCGCGGCACCTATCGCGCTGTGCTGTGGAGCGGGGAGGAACGCCCCCTCCCTCTCCTGATAATGCTCGTCTATAGACGAGCTGTGTGAGCAGAGGGAGGGGGGAGTTCCTCCCGGCTCAACAGCACAGCGCGATAGGCGCCGCGAGGCAGAAGGACGTCTCTGGCTAATGGTCAGAAACGCCGGTAAGCTCCGTAAGCTCTTTACACCGGGCACAGATCGGGAAAGCCGACAGTGCGCTGAATTCAGCGCACTGTCAGCTTTCCAGCAGTATATAACACTGCATGTGCCCAAAAGTGGTGAAAGGTCCTCTTTAAGGGTTAAACTGGTAGCCGGAAATTGCGACAAAATTTTGAAACTAGCGTCAATATTTCAGCCATTTGGTCAAAAAATACGCCAACTAATAACTGGTATAAAGTTGGAGTAGACACTCTATAAGTAGGCCAAATTTTTGAACAGCGTTAGACACTTTAGGAAATCTGTTGCAATTTAAGAACGCCTATTCTAACTTTACACTATATAAAAGTCAGACAGTTTTAATTTATCTGCGTCAGTATTTTTCACCATTTGAAATGAACATCTCCTGAGGATCTGACTACTGGTACCTGTATGGCTTACAAAAATAAACCATGTCTGATATTGCTAGAAGTAAATGGGTCATACATGCAGTTACTCTCCATCTCTGCTAATATCTCCGGAAATAATAGAGGTAGATATTGGAGTCATACGAAAGCCGAGAATCTCTTTTTTGATATGGAACACTAGTTTTCTCAATGCCAAAGACATATCTATTTAAAATGACCATCCCCCATCCTCTTTTTTTCGTGCATTGTACAGCACACCCTCCTTCCGTATAGCTAGTGAAATCAGTGTACAGATTTCAGCTTTAAGAAGGGAAAGGTTAAAGAAGTATAGGATTTCACATAAAGATGCCGAAATTTGTTATATTAGGAAGAAGTTTTTTCGGACTTGTTACAATATCAGCTTAAAGGGGCTCTATCATCAAAATTATGCCCAATGAGCCCCACATAATGGTGTTTTAAAAGCCCCCGCGTTTTAAACTAATATCCTAAAAACCAATATGCAAATGATACTTACAGTGCACGGTGGGCGGTTCTTGCACTGGTGGACATGATCTTCGGTCCCGCCTTCCTCTGGTGTCTTCTTCCAGCGACGTTCTCCTGGGCTCTTTCTTCCACACCTTCCTCTTCTTTTCTTCCAATGGGTTGTGTTTAAATCCCGTGCGTGCGCAGTATAGATCCCTTCCAGTATGCTCAGTTCCCCCTTAGAACTACAACAAAAATGGTGCCGTGGGATTTAAAAATGCGTACACGTGGGATTTAAACACAACCTGCCGGAAGAATAGAAGATGAAGGCTCGGAAGAAAGAGCCCAGGAGGACGTCGTTAGAAGAAGACACCAGAGGAAGGCGGGACCGAAGATGAAGTCCACCAGTGCACGAACCGCCCATCGTGCATGGGTAAGTATGATTTGAATACCGTATTTTACGGACTATAAGGCGCACTGGACTATAAGGCGCATTGCCCATGAGCGCCTTATAGTCCGTCTCGGTTCATATATAAGGCGCACCGGACTATAAGGCGCAGTCCGGTGCGCATTATATGTTATTGAAAGCGGCGGCACGCAGACTTTGCCAGCGGCCGCTTAACCCCCCGCGTGGCAGCCGCTTCTATTGGAAGTGCTCGGCAGGTGAGGAGTTAAGGGGCTCTATCAGCAAAATCATGCTGATAGAGCCCAACCGTAAAAGTTATATTAAACTACCCCCCCGTTTTAACATAAAACCCTGAAACAGAATGTGAAACTTACCGAACGGTGCAGGGCAGGCGGGCATTCAGGCCTCCTCTTCCTCCGATGTTCCGTCCTCCTCCTCCGGCGCTCGCAAACTGATAATGGCCTGGGCGCATGCGCAGTAGCCGTAGTAGAAGCATTATGATATTGCGCATGCGCCCAGGCCATTATCAGTTAGCGAGCGCCGGAGGAAGTGGTCAGGACATCGTAGGAAGAGGAGGCCTGAATGCCCGCCCACCCTGCACCGGTCGGTAAGTTTCACGTTCTGTTTCAGGGTTTTATTTTGGGGGGGGGAGAGTTTAATATAACTTTTAAGGGTGCATTCACACTACGGAACGCCGGCGTGTATCACAGCCGTACACGCCGGCGTGACAGCAGGGCTGCCGGACACTTCCCATTCATTTCTATGGGAGCCGGCATGCGAGCGCTCCCCATAGAAATGAATGGAAAAAAGCAGTAGTGTGAATGCACCCTTACGGTGCCTTTTATGTATGTATGGAAGCGGCACGCAGACTTTGCCGCCGCTTCCATCCATATATAAGGCGCACCGGACTATAAGGCGCACTTACGATTTCTGAGGAAATCGTAGGTTTTTATGTGCGCCTTATAGTCCGGAAAATACGGTATTAGTTTTTAGGGTATTAGTTTAAAATGGGGGGAGGGGCTTTTAAAATGCCATTAGCGGTGCTTGAATAGCCTTTTTAAAGGCTATTCAGGCATACGTGGAGCTCATAGGCCATAACTTTGATGATAGGGCCCATTTAAAGTTTTTAAAACACTATCATGTACTATGTATGTAAAAAAAAATTCAAAAACTAATTAAAATATATACATAAAATTTACAAATATGTGGTATCATATTTATAATTTCTTAAAAGGATATCCTACGTCAATGTATACGACGAGAACATTTTCTATAATATAGTCCCATTCTAATTGTTGGATTACTATTAAAACTTTCCAACTGCTGGAGTAATTGAACTGTGTGATTCCAAATGCAAAATGGTTTAAAACTAGGCCGATGATGAAAAACTTCAAACACTGAGACAATTTGCTTTACCCAGTTGATTTGTTTTATTTCAGCTCAAACACAGCCGTATTTGAACAGTTAAATGGAATATTTTGTACCAAGGATTAGTGGCAAGGAACTTGTTTTTAGACCTAGTGAGGTTTGAAATCAATGGGTTTGTTTAGTACTTAAGAATATTTTTAAGATGCAGAATACAATATATCCCACCGGACTAGAGTGATAATGAATTAACTGGTTTTCCAGATTACTAGAAATCTAAATAAAAATAAATGAAAAAAATATACATAGGACTACAGGCTTAAAGTGGTTGTTCAGCCAGCAAATATGATTTAAAAAAAAAGTGGAATATTATTATATTGTAAAAAGTTCAAGACATGCTGAAGGTCTTCGAAGTGGCTGTGTATGTTATAAAACAAGTGAATCCAAAAGGTAAAGGAAAATGGGTGACCTGGTGCCCGTACTGTAGGGGGAAAGGCTCAAACAAAAGACCACTAAACCAGTTGTAGCTCTTACCCGGACACCATGCTACAATGTAGGTGGTGGGCATAATGGGAAAAAGTAGATAAAAAACTCGAGAACATATAGAGCTCTAATGGTGTATAGGAAACCAATCATGAGGAGGATCATATAATAATGTAATAAAGATAAGTTTATTGGTTTCATGGACATCAAAGGCAACGCGTTTCAAAACCCAACAGGTGTCTTCATCAGGCCTAAGCTAGTTCAAAGGGTCCTCGTGATTAGTTTACCATACACCATTAGCTCTCTATTAGAGATGATCGAACACTGTTCGGATCAGCCGATCCGAACAGCACGCACCCATAGAAATGAATGGAAGCACCTGTGACGCCGGCCGGCCGCCGGCAAAGTCAGCGTCACAGGTGCTTCCATTCATTTCTATGGGTGCGTGCTGTTCGGATCGGTTGATCCGAACAGTGTTCGATCATCTCTACTCTCTATATTTTCCAAAAATTTTTTCTCTACTTCTTCCCACAAAATAAGTAATGCTTACATAACTGACTTTCCACCACTCCAGTTCACCCTTGGTCCTCCGTTAACCTCTCAACAAATACAATTGGCCCAGGCCAGCTCCTGTAAAACAACCACATAGATTACCCTTTTACCAGTAACATTACCATCAGCATGATGTAGGTAGACAAGTAACAATCTCCTTGCGTTCACCAAACGTAGATTCATTCACCAGACTGCCGGGTAGAGAAGTGCGATTCCTCACTCTACATAGTCTAGTGGCTTTACACCACTTTACACTACTCAACCCAACCATTCTGCTTGTGCTTGGTGATGGAGGACTGCCATGCTACTGCTCAACCATGGAAACCCATGCCATAAAACTCATGAGGCACAGTTTTCATGTTGACTCATGTTAACTCTTGGACTTTGACGCCCTATGTTCCTCAGCAGTTGGCAACCCAACCCTTTATGTGGTCTGCTGCTTCATGGCTTTAGAGTTCCTTTGGTTCCTGAACGCTTCCACTTCTCAATAATACCAATCACAGTTGATCATGGAGAGAAATGGAAGTCAAGAAGGGAAGAAATTTCATGAACTGACTTGTTGCAACAATGGCATCCAATTTGCAGTAACACACTCAAATTCAATGAATTCCCAAGTGTGTTTTTTTCTCGAGGTCTTGTCGAGAAAGGTCGAGGAAGACTTTTTGTGTCTTTAGTATAGCAGCTTTACCAACGTTTCTTGAACCTGTAAGAGATTATATATAACTGTAGACACATCAAGGGTAAATGTTTCTGCATTTCCAGTAATCTAGCACCACATCAATTCTGAGTATACAAGGTTAACAGAATTTTACTGTACTTGTCAGCAGTTCATATTACATGTTGTAAATTGCTTACATTTGTGTCTTGTATTGGTTGAAATATCCATGACTGCCTTCTCACCTTTAGCTGAAGTATAACATCTTGGAATGCTATAGACCTTCTTAGGATTTTCCAGGTCCTTTTTGACATTCATTTAATAAAAATATTAGGAAAATTCAAAAAAAATACAAAAATAAAAAATATAGGAAATAATATGACATGAATCTTGATCATGAAAAACGGTCTGTTGTAAAAACAGACATGTGAATATACCAATAGACATTTATACCAATTTTGTGGCTACAAGTCAAAAATTCTCCTGGTTTCAAGTATACAATGTAACATTCTCGTTCGTTCGGATTTCTGCACCATCCTCCATCCACATGGTACGGCACGGGAGGCATGTCCACTTATGAGCCCCTGCTCCAGGGCCTCTTATTGTATTCTGTGTTAGCACAGCTGAGAGTTTGTTTCAATGTATCAGTCCAGCCAGTACTCTGAGTTAACACTAGTTGCTCCATAATTGAAATCTCATCTTCCAATCACGTCTGGGGTGGTTTCTGGGCTTCCCATATACAGCACTTTAGTCCACACATGGATGCTTGCTAGTCTCTTAGAACATGCAAACGTATTACTTTCTTCTCCGATTATCTGTATTCTATCCTTCTCTTTAACCTCTGGACTATTCTTTTTTATTCCGATTTTGTACCTGGTTGCCCGTTTCGTTCCGACCCCTTGCCTAGTTTGATTTTCCATTCTTGTTGTTTGTCTTGTCTGTGTTCGGTGTTTCACTTATAATAGGAAAGGAGAGTCGCCCAGTTGTCCTCTACCATTTAGGATGGTTGAGGCAAGTAGGTAGGGACTTCAGGGTGGGTCTAACATCAGGGCTCGCTGTCCCCCTCTTCCCAGGTTCCAGCAATGGCTATTGGGAACTACTTAACGGGCAGTTCCCTAACATACAGTGTGTTGATTATTGCTCAATGTTTCTCAAGGTCTTTGAAATGCAAAGGTTGAAAGCTGGGTTCAGCTTCCCAGATATCCCAGCTGGAATTTGCAGTGAAAACTAGTTGATTCTGCTGCCAAATAAGGTCTGTGGGATGTCTGTGGTGGACCATCAGCAGCAAAGGTGACATATGGGATCTTCATCTTATATATCTATAGCATAAACTGCCAAAAATGTACCAAATCTATTAAGAGTCATTCAATCTTAATGTATTTGATGACTTTCACTCAAGGGAACATTGGATTAGGGCTGACATAGAAAACAGTAAAAGGGTTTCCGGGCAGAAATTCTTTTTTTTTTTTTTTTTAGAAAGGTGTGTTACTGCTAGCAGTGGGTTAATAAGTACACCCATATACCTTTATCAGTGTTTGGAGTGGTCTCTGGGTGTCTCTGGTTGCTTCTGCATCCTCTGCATTTGTTTACTAGGTGTTAGCTTCCTGCTGTGCAGCTTCCCTCTCACTAAGCCCCCCACCCTCCCTGCCTTACTAAGCTTGGCCCCTCCCACCCTCCCCTGCCTCTCTTTAGCCTAGTGATCCTGTCCATTACTAGCCCCATCCATTCTCCCCATCTCCCTATCTAACCTATTACAACCACTGCTAGAAGACAGGAAGAAGGGAGGACCCATTCCCCAGACACAGAACGTCTGGGTAAGTATTGATGAGGATAGAGGAGGGGAAGAGTGATGGTGATGTTCCATTTCGGAAGTGGTGAAACGGAACATCACTGAATTATCAGAAAGTGTCCCTGGAGCAGTCACATGACCGCTCCAGGGATATGGGTGATTATAGATTTTTTTTTTTTAAATATAGATTGTGAGCCCCACATAGAGCTCACAATGTACTTTTTTTTCCCTATCAGTATGTCTTTTTGGAATATGGGATGGAAATCCATGCAAACACGGGGAGAACATACAAACTCCTTGCAGATGGTTTTTTGCCCTTGGTGGGATTTGAACGCCAGGACCCAGCGCTGCAGGGCTGCAGTGCTAACCACTGAGCCACCGTGTGGCCCCGATTATAGATTTTTTTTAATATATTGAAGTAAATTAGAAGTTAGGTGGGGGAGGGATTTTAGTTTAGGGGTTAATTTTCAGTTTATCCTGGACAACTCCTTTAAGGACCATATCTTAGTTCTTAGTTTCCACATATACCAATGCACAATCTGTCTGGAAAAGACAGAGAAAGACCAAGTGGACCTAGATCCACGACAGGGACTCTGTGCTCAATGATAACCAATAAGTAGGTGGGTCGACAAATCCAGGCAAACAACAGCTCTTTTATTGCAATGGATAAAAAGCAGTGTACACGACGCGTATCGGTTTTTAAAAACCCTTTTTCAAATGCAAAATTTTACTTTGTACCTGACAGTGAGAGCTTGGTGTGTTCACTTGGTCTTTCTCCATGCATCCTGTTATTTTGTCTAGACCCTTTAATCTGTCGTGCCCCATACAGATGCACAGTCTACATCAGGGGTGCTCACACTTTGTCAGCATGTGAGCTACTTTATAACATGACCAAGTCGAAAGATCTAGTACCCACTTATTGTGAGTGGGGCCGGGGCGGGCCTGTGGGCAGGGCTTTGCATGTCTGTGGGTGGGGCCGGGTGGAGCGTGAGAGCAGGAGAAAGTGGCGTTCTGTGGCCGCCCAGGGATCCCTGCTGTCTGCTTGTTCACAGCGCAGGCTGAGAGTTATCTCTGGACACTGGCAGCCCCACCTGCCAGTGTCCGTAGATGACTCTAAGTCTGCGCTGTGAACAAGCACCACCCCTTCATCAACAAGCACAGCCCCTGCATCCCTAAGAGCGGCCTGCAAGTGTCCGGAGTGCTTGTTCACAGCGCAGGCTGAGAGTCGACTCTCAGCCTGCACTGTGAACAAGCAGACACTGGGGATCCCTGGCTGCATCCCGCAATCGATCCATACGTCCTTTGCGATCGACCAGTAGATCACGATCGACGTATTGGGCACCCCTGGTCTACATATTTATGGGGATGCTATAAATAAGGGGAAACTGCTACCCCATACAGATGCACAGTCTACATATTTAGTAAAGTACTATTACTACCCCTGTCTGGACATGTAGACAGAATTGAACTTCATTGATTTCATGTGTGTATTGCATTACATTAGTGGAATTAGAATCCCCCTGCCTAGATTATTAGTAGTATTATTAATACTACAATATTACATTATTAAATTATTAATACTCTAGCATTATTAATACTATAGTACATCTATTTATAATCTGGGAGTAGCAGTATAAGAGAGCGCTCATAAAAGTCAAAGCTTTGTTATTTCATTTGCAACCATCGGCAACCTTACGCGCGACATGCGAATAAGTTAATTTGTATCGCTTTTCATTTTCGATGCAAAATAATGATTCCTGCTTGTTTGCTGCCTTTCTTAAATTAACCTTCAGATATTAAGTCTACTGTTTTATCTACAAATTGAGCAATTAAAGAATCACATTTACAATTTCTCATTAAGCCAGGGGGCTGCGTCGATGCCGTGTACATCGAAGATGCGGCTTCTGTAGCCCGATATTCCTATAGTTATTAGTCTAAATCACTTCCAAGACAGCAGGTTGTAATATGAATAGATGGCGTCGTCAGGCTAATGCAAAACTGAGCTATGTAATAAATAAATGGATGCGACCATTACAGTGTGTAATGATCTTTAAATACGAGGTGATGGGAGTGAAAGCGCTCGGAGATGTTTAATTATATGGGAAGGGGATGTTGCAAAAGACAATATGAGTCCCTGAAAAAAAAAGATATGAACTTCCCCCGTCTGCACATTCTTTTCTAATATAAGAAATCGTACTGTATATATCTATGTCTTCCTTGATAAATGCCTCAATACCCGGAGGAACGGCGCAGGCCACTGTCAAGGACAATGTAACTTTCATTTTCTCAATCCCTTCATAGTTAATAACGTCAGGCGTTTTATTTTCGGTATATAGAACAGAAAGATAAGTTCTTCCATTATCATAACATTATTCTGAATTGGAAACAGTGTGGGCAGCGGTTGCCAAAGGGAGAAAGGACTTATGTGTTTGCTTTAGTTAAAATATAATCGCCAACTAGAAAAAGGTGCATTAAAATAGAACGTCCAGGACAATGAGCCGCCATAAAAGTGATCCATTCTATTCTTTCGCCCAACGATATTTTTTTTCTTTCTTATTAATTCTTTTCAGATGTTGTCTTTCACCAACACATCTATCTATGTAATGGCCGGATCAATACCGTAAGCTAGAACAAGGAGTATTTTCAGGAATCGGGGCCACCTTTTCATAGGAAAAAAATAACAAATTTTGGCGATAAAAGGATGTTTATTAGCTGTTTATCTAACTCCGTGCTTATAGTCAGTTGTCGCCGGCTGAAAAATGTGCAAGAAAGACAAAGAAGCTCGATAGTGTAAAAAAAAAAGTAGTTGAGCTGTAAAATTGTTCAACAAAAAATCTCAAAAATTTTATGAATTTTCCAAAACCATTCGATCTGATACAATGTGCGGTGAATCGCATTAAAAAACAGCTATTTCCTGGCTGCAAAGAGCCTGTATAGGGGTGTGCCTTGCAGTGATTTTTAGTGATGTCCCATTAAGGGACCTGAATCAGTGATGCACTGATCGCTGGTTCAGCACTATAGACTGCAATACAAGTGTATTACAGTCCATAGAGGAAAAATTGTTTTGGCAGCTTCGCTGAATTTTCCTATCCGATCTAATTTGCGGCGAATCACGTTAAAAAACAGCTATTTCCTGGCTGCAGAAAACCTGTGCCTTGCAGTGGTTTTTAGTGATGTCTCACTAGGGGACCAGAACCAGCGATGCACTGATTACTAGTTCAGCATTATAGACTGCAATTCACGTATACTATGCAGACGCATAGGCTGACTTCCTCACTTCTGGGCAGGATCAACCAGGTACTGTGGGCTACTAGCTGTCTGGAGTCACTGGCCAGACCCCGAGCTACAGAAGATGCATATCAGCACCCCCCATCTTGCCTCAGGGGGTGCCAGGGTGACATGTAGCATGGCAGAACCCAGGGGTGAACCTGCCCTTTTCGCCGCCCGAGGTGGACAACAGAAAGCCGCCCCCCCCCCCCCCCGGAAGAGGGGACGGAGCGGAGGGGGCGTGTCGCATCAAACTGGTGGGGCAAAGCGGAGGGGGTGGGGCTTAGTGGTGTTCGCAGAGAGCAGGCACGGAGAGGACCTGCTCTCTGCCTGAGCATGAGGGGAGACTGCTGGAGCAGCGCTGCTCCAGCGGTCTCCCCAATCCACCGCTCGGTGCTAAGCAAGTCCAGGACAGCTTGTCCTGGACTGGCTTAGGTAAGCAAAAATGCCACCCTCCCTGGGGCCCTGGCATGTTTGACCATGGCATCCAAGGGGTTAAACCCACAATCTGGGCTGTGCTCTGACCGGGGGTAATGGAGCAGGATGCTAGCTGTCAGTTACAGCTAACACCCACTCCTGATACCATGGAAGGGGTCTAAAGGGCTGTGACATTACAGGTGAGGATGGCTGCTGAATGGCTGCACACATGGCATTGCGTGTACTCCTACGTTCCCAGAGTTCCTTGCCCTTTGTCCTAACGTGCATCAGCCATTTTATGAAAAAATCTGATTCGTTACCCCGAAGCATGAGGAAATCCGGATTTGTTACAGAAATTTCTAAAGTTAGCCCATTCATCTGCATGGGTCATGCAGAAATCCAAATACATGCTGCAGAAGCAACCCCATTCAGATGAAAGAAACTGACTTTCAGTCACCGCACTTGCTGCAATATATCTGTTATGGGTGAACATGACCATAGGATGAGACAAAATAACTGTGATTCAGTAGACTCTCACCGAAGAGGACGTTTCGCTGCCTCCACCGACTCCATTCCTTTACATTATTCCGGCGCACTTGGAATATTTGTTATATCGGTGTAGGGTAGAGGAGAGAATGGTGTCGTATGATAAGGAAAGTGAGTCACTTATATAATTTATGATAATTTATGCTTGACTTATAGTAATATTTCTACAATGGAAAGAGAAGGGAAACTTGTAGCTATGGACTCATGCAACGCTTTGCATCTGCAGGCTCAGCCACTCGATAGACAATGGCCTGTTTGTATCTCAAGTAGATGAAATGCTGTACAAAATAAATAAATTAATCATTATACTTTTAACATTGTACGCCCATTCATTTATACTGGATCTCCGCAAAGAAATGTATTTTGTCAAGCTTTAGAGGATTATATCCTTTCAAGCTTTGTGCACCGAGAGAAATCAACATGAAGTTCTATATCAATAAGTAATTGGACATCTCGTGTCTCTCAACCTTTTAATACACTAATGAGGGTGATTTTGTGATTTTTGCAACATTTTCTGTTGTAATGGCCTCATTCTGATATTCATTAGGAATGTCTTTGAAGTGTTTAGAGGAAAATGAAGAGTGTTGCGGAGGTGACAGGCTGCAAAACACAATGAGTGAGCAAGCAATGCATTGTGCAAATGTGTGACCGATGGTAAGTTATAGAATTGACTTATTACTGTCATAGTGGCTACCTACCTGAAGGTAGTCCACTGCAGAGGTGGACTAGCTTGGCTGATATGAGCTTCATAGTTTCATCCATATGCAGATGAGGGGAATGTGTTTTGAGGATGTGCTAGAGCTTTGCCTGGACTTTGATCTGAGCTCCAGCTTCCTGGGCAGAGCACTGTTCCGCTCATTTACATATGAATAATATGGCAATTTACATAAAAATTGAACAACAAAGACATATGTTTATTAGAGATGAGCGAGTAGTATTCGATCGAGTAGGTATTCGATCGAATACTACGGTATTCGAAATACTCATACTCGATTACTACACGCTATTCGAATGGAAAAGTTCGATGCAGAACCAGCATTGATTGTCTGAATGCTATACGGTCGGCCAATCAACGCTGGTTCTTCTCCTACCTTTAGAAGTCTTCTCCGTGCAGCTTCCCCGAGGCGTCTTCCGGCTCTGAATTCACCTTGCCAGGCATCAGGCCTGGGCAGAGCGCATGCCCGCGCTGCAAGAAAATTGCCACTTTGACTGTAAGCGGCCATTTTCTTGTAGTGCGGACATGCGCAGTTGACTATGCCCAGGCCTGATGTCTGGCAGAGTGAATTCAGAGCCGGAAGACACCGCGGGGACGCTGCACAGAGAAGACTTCTCGGAGAATCCAGCCCGACTCTCACTCGTGGACTTGGTAAGTTCTATTTGATCGAATGTTGCCTACCCCTGAAACAAGCATTTTTCCCCCATAGACTATAATAGGATTCAATATTCGATTCGAGTAGTCGAATATTGAGGGCTACTCGAAACGAATATCGAATATCGAACATTTTACTGTTCGCTCATCTCTAATGTTTATGTTTTGTGGAGAAGTTAGCTTGGTATAAGCAGTGGTGCAGAAACAAACAGTCAAGATAGGGACACAAAATGTGTAGCAATAGGTTTATTTAGAAGAAAAAAACAGAGAAATAAATAAACCTTGACTTCAGGCACAAAATGAGCAAATAAAATACAGCCTTAACTTCAGGCAAAAACACAGTAAAAACCTGCTCGTCTGAGCAACTAGATAAACAGAACTGATAACCTAACTATATAAGTGGCTTACTTCCAGCCACATGAATAAAACAGGAGCAATATAGTATCACCGGACTCAGGGTGACAGGACAGAATCATACATCTCATTTCACCCACTGGAACTGCCCTGCAATGCAGGAGCTGCAGCCTTTTCTGGCCCAGTAATGAGCCCAGGATCTACACCTGGGCTGAGGCCTACTCCAGATCCGGCCTTGGCCATGATTTCTGTGGATCAGTCTTTCTGCCAACAAGGACAACAATGATTAAATATGGTTACCAATATTTTTACCCTCCTTCTGGAGTAAGAACAGAATGGTTGAGTCCCAATGTGAGAGTTGACTCTATGTGTTGTCATTTATTTTATTTTATTTTAATTCAATGCCACACAAATAGTTTTAACCTATATTTGTACATGATGCAAAAATTGGACGAAGACTATGTTCACACTATATCATCCATCATTGTTTATAGACATCAGCCCCTTCCCCCAGTCTCTGTTTCCATTGACTCTAATGTAAACATCATGATGGACGCTGTCTTTCATCATCTTCCACCAGAAAAGTAAAAAACGTGATGGTAGAAAGCTTCTGTAATGTCTTTTAGATCAGGATAAATGCAGATGGACACCTGACAAATCTGTCGTTTAATGTCCGTTGCTCTTATCCTGCGACTTTCTCTGTATCTGCAGATTATACAAAGCTCTGCAGTGTTGTAGATACAGAACAGTATGTCTAATCCCTACAGAGTGATCTAGATAAAGGAAAGAGGGGTTAATACTTTTTGGGTATAAAAAAACACAACAATTGGGAAGGTAATTGTTGATAAACTACATTTTAATATGTAATGTCAGTCTTCTGTATCGAAATACGACAACATATAGTGTTATATTAGGCATGGCCGCTTTATAAGGTACTGCCTTGACCAAAAATTGTAATTGTACTTATAGACTCCAATCCAATACATCATTTTCACCATGAACTGATTCCGACTCTGTTCAGTGTATGTTATTGGTGTTGGAAGAGCCACCAGTTGACCATTCCTTTCCCCGATCAGATATTTATAGCCAATCCTAAGTATAGATCATAAAATTATCTCCTGGACAACCCCTTTAACATAAGTAAGGTGATAATATATAATAGCATTTTGGAACTGTGTATAATATGAATTAGGCCCGAGAAAAGTCTGCTTCAGACAGACAATGAGAGTGCTGGGGACTGGTGCTAAAGGTACAAAGCCAGAAATCTGGGTGCCATAGAGATTCCTGGAGGGGTAATAATCCACTGTAATAACAGGCTACAAGTGGAAACCTGAGATGAGATGAAGAAATGTTCTGCAAATGTGCAACTGACAAGTATAGACATCCCTCTATCAGGAAAAGAGTCCCAGACGAGCTTCCACTGCACCATTTGCAAGAGTTAGTTCCCGTGGGGCCCCGGCCTTACACAGATCAGGATGGAAATTTGATCCTCCAATTGTGTTACATACTTAGCGATTGGCTTCCTAGGTGACTAAATACCGGTAGTCTTTGTGTGCATTTATTCATTATCCGCAGAAGAAGTAATGAAAAAACAAGTGTCGAAGATCGAGTTGCCATCTTGGCCTTCTTTTATCCCTATTATTCTTTACTGTGGTGTACAATGTTCTGCACATGGATCCTTCTGTGTTTGATGCATCTCATTTTTAGTCTTGTATTCTAGTGTAAAACATCTTAAAAAAGAAGAATTGAAGTTAATTTGAGTTAATTTTCCGTCCTATTTTGTTGGTTTCATAGTTTGTGTATTTGTGTCCAGATCTATACACTCCACTGTTGTTCTATTCCATTATAAGGCCTGGTTCACATCTGCGTTCGGTATTCTGTTCCTGAATGGAATACCAGACACATTGACCAGTGGTGAGAAATGAAAGCACATGGACCCCCTAGACTATAATGGGGTCCGTTTGTTTTCCGCGCTGCGTCCGCACGAGTTGTGCAGAGAGGGAAGTAGTTCATGAAGTACTTTTCTCTCCGTATGTTCCATGTGGACACCACGCGGAAAGCAAACAGACCCCATTACAGTCTATGTGGTCCGGGCTCGTTCATTGAGCACCACCTGTCAATGCATTCGTTATTCCATTTGGGGGGTCCCCAAGTGGACTTCCTGAGCGGAATACTGAACGCAGATGTAAAGCAGGCCTAAGTGTAGATGAATAAAGGCCTCAGATGTTTACAACGATGGACACCAACGGAGCCCCAAAAATTCAATTTTCTATTATGGGTTTCCATTCAGGCATCTTTTATTATAAGTCCTGCATGTGGGATCCTTGTCATTCACAATTTTTGACAGATGCTCCTAATGGAGTTTCAGGTGCAGCTATAAAATTCTTAGGGTATGTTCTCACAGAGTTTTTTGCAGGCGGATTTTGACTCGAATTTTGACCGCCTTCCATTCATTTCAATGGGAGTCTCTAGCAGTTTTTTCCCATTAGCGATTTTTTTTCAGCAACAAGCCCTCTCTTCACGTGGATTTCGCGGCTGAGCCAGCCACGGTGTCCGTGGCTTGAGACTCACTCCTGATCAGGCCCAGTCATCCTTTTTCGCCATGTGAACTTACCCTTATTTAGCGGTACAGTTATTTATATTGTGGCGTATTCGCAGATAAAGACAATGCCGCGCGGATGAAACTCTTCGAAGAAAGGTAAAACTATAATTAGGCCATTTTAATGCTCGTAGAATATTTGCAAGCTCGACATTTATGTGCAAGAAATAAGTGTTGCTCTTATCTTAAACCATTGCTTCACAATTTGATTTGAGGCCAAAGTACTGGGAAAAATTACATCGAAATATTTACACAAATGTTGACCAACATAATTATAGTATAATTACAAGTCCATTACCATTTAAGTAAATTGTTTGCTTACCGTATTATTGGGATTACACCATTCACCCACAAAATCCAATTTCATAAGGTTTGCTAGCGGCAGATTGCTTTCATATATACAGAGAGATTGCTTAAACCAATTTCCTGCTATTATGACCTTCTCACAATAAATGGATAATATTGCCGTTACTACGAGTTGTAACAACGGAATTTAGTAATTTATTTAAATTGAGATCACACTGAACTTTTAATTTATGGACAGTCTAGATATTCATTGAATTAAGTGGAAAATGGTATATTATTTCTATAAATGTATTCCAGTTTTTAAAAAAAGCTGAAAAAAACATAGTTAGCTATTTCCTGGGAAAAAATAGCTTTCCCACTATATCCCTAAACCTGCAGGTGAGGTTTCCTTCAATTATTATATATATATATATATATATATATATATATATATATATATATATATATATATATACAGTCCTATGAAAAAGTTTGGGCACCCCTATTAATCTTAATCATTTTTAGTTCTAAATATTTTGGTGTTTGCAGCAGCCATTTCAGTTTGATATATCTAATAACTGATGGACACAGTAATATTTCAGGATTGAAATGAGGTTTATTGTACTAACAGAAAATGCGCAATATGCATTAAACCAAAATTTGACCGGTGCAAAAATATGGGCACCTCAACAGAAAAGTGACATTAATATTTAGTAGATCCTCCTTTTGCAAAGATAACAGCCTCTAGTCGCTTCCTGTAGCTTTTAATCAGTTCCTGGATCCTGGATGAAGGTATTTTGGACCATTTCTTTCTACAAAACAATTCAAGTTCAGTTAAGTTAGATGGTCGCCGAACATAGACAGCCCGCTCTCAAATGATCTGAAAACAAAGATTGTTCAACATAGTTGTTCAGGGGAAGGATACAAAACGTTGTCTCAGAGATTTAACCTGTCAGTTTCCACTGTGAGGAACATAGTAAGGAAATGGAAGACTACAGGGACAGTTCTTGTTAAGCCCAGAAGTGGCAGGCCAAGAAAAATATCAGAAAGGCAGAGAGGAAGAATGGTGAGAACAGTCAAGGACAATCCACAGACCACCTCCAAAGAGCTGCAGCATCATCTTGCTGCAGATGGTGTCACTGTGCATCGCTCAACTATACAGCGCACTTTGCACAAATAGAAGCTGTATGGGAGAGTGATGAGAAAGAAGCCGTTTCTGCAAGCACGCCACAAATAGAGTTGCCTGAGGTATGAAAAAGCACATTTGGACAAGGCAGCTTCATTTTGGAAACAAAAATTGAGTTGTTTGGTTATAAAAAAAGGCGTTATGCATGGCGTCCAAAAAGAAACAGCATTCCAAGAAAAACACTTGCTACCCACTGTAAAATTTGGTGGAGGTTCCATCATGCTTTGGGGCTGTGTGGCCAATGCCGGCACCGGGAATCTTGTTAAAGTTGAGAGTCGCATGGATTCCACTCAGTATCAGCAGATTCTTGAGAATAATGTTCAAGAATCAGTGACGAAGTTGAAGTTACGCCGGGGATGGATATTTCAGCAAGACAATGATCCAAAACACCGCTCCAAATCAACTCAGGCATTCATGCAGAGGAACAATTACAATGTTCTGGAATGGCCATCCCAGTTCCCAGACCTGAATATCATTGAACATCTGTGGGATGATTTGAAGCGGGCTGTCCATGCTCGGCGACCATCTAACTTAACTGAACTTGAATTGTTTGTCCAAAATACCTTTATCCAGGATCCAGGAACTGATTAAAAGCTACAGGAAGCGACTAGAGGCTGTTATATTTGCAAAAGGAGGATCTACTAAATATTAACCGGTTAAGGACCGCCGTACGTAAATTTACGGCCTGCGGTCCAGGTACCTAAAGACCGGACTATTGTCAAAATACGTCCTGTCTTTAGGTACCTTCTTGGCGGGGGGAGGGGTGCGGGGAGGACGGGGGTTAGGTGTTACTAACACCTAACCCCTTCCTCAATAACGTCCAGTCGGAACTGAGTCCGACTGGACGTTTTAACCCTTTCGATCGCGCCGTGAAACATCACGGCGCGATCGAAAGGCATCCGCCAGCAATTGAAGCTGATCGGCACCCCCCGCGGCGAGATCGGAGGGTGCCGATAGCAGTAAAAGGTAGTCTGGGGTCTGGCCAGTGACCCCAGACTGCCCGGAGCCCCCACATACCTGGTGATCCTGCCAGGACCTTCTAATGTCAGGCTGTGCGTCTACACAGCCTGACATCCTGCTACGGAATGCCATGTGGGACACCTGCAGGCTGTGTCTCACATGGCATTCTATATCAGCACAGTATTGCTGATTGAAGTGTCCTAAATGGACACATGAAAAAGTAAAAAAAAAATAAAAAAAAAATAAAATGAAGTGTATGAAAAAAATTAATAAAGTAATAAAGCCCAAAAATCCCTTTTTCTCTATAGAAAATGAATTATATAAAAAAAGAACTAAAAAGTAATAAAAACAATGCATATTTGGTATTGTCGCGTCCGTAACAATCTATACAATAAAACTGAAATAATATTTAATGTACACGGCGAACGCCGGAAAAAAAACCCGGAAAAAACTCACCGGAAGTAATGATTTTTCGCCGTCTCACCTTACAAAATATACTATAAAAAGTGATCAAAAAGTCATATGCATCCGATAACAGTACCAATAAAAAGCGCAGGTTGTCCCGCAAAAAATAAGCCCTCAACCAACACTGTCAACCGAAAAATAAAAATGTTACGCCTCTCAGAAGATGCTATGCAAAAAACATTGATTTATGTCCCCAAATGTGTTTTTCCTCTGCAGAACTAGTAACACATAAAAAAATAAGATAAATGAGGTATCGCCGTAACCGTACCGACCCGCAGAATAAAGGACACATGTTACTTATACTGTACGCTGCATGGCGCAAAATTAAAAAAGTAAAACTCAATGCCAGGATTGATTTTTTTTTTTTAAATCCAGCAAAAAAGGGTTAATAAAATGTATTCAATAAGATGTAGACACCCAAAAATGGTGTCATTACGAAATGCATCTCATCCCGCAAAGAATAAGCCCTTATATGGCCACGTCACCAGAAAAATAAAGAAAATATAGCATCTAATAATGTGAAGACAAAAACCAGCAAAAATCGCTAAATTATTAGAACACAACTGGCGGCGTCAGGAAGGGAATATATAAGCTGTGCGAGCGGATATCAGGGGACACCCCAAATTTACAGCTTATGAGGGAACAGACACCAGAAGTGACCCCCAGAGTGACTCCCCCAATCATAGGAGCTACTGGGACATAGTAGGGAATTTGGTGTCTGCAATGTCCTCCGCACCGCTTACATATTCCCTCTTCGCCATCCGCTGTGCAGTCACATCTGGCATACTAATCCTCACTACACCCCCTGATAAATTCTTTGAGGGGTGCAGTTTTCAAAATGGGGTCACTCCTTTGGGGAATCCACTTTTCTGGTACCTTACAGGCTCTACAAACATGACATGGCGTCCAGATACCAAACATCTGAATCTGTACTCCAAAAGCCGCATCGCGCTCCTTCCCTTCTGCGCCCTGCTGTGCGCCCAAACTGCAGTTTATGCCACATGTATGACATATGTATGACACTGGTGTACCCGGGATAACGGACGTAATGTCATATGTGGGTATAAACTGATATTGGGGCACAGCCGGACACAGAAGGGAAGAAGGGTTATTGGGTTTTTGGAGCGCAGACGGTTTGGTTTTTGGATGCCATGACACTTTTGCAGAGCTGAAACGCCAGTAACGTGGAATCCCCTGATATGAGATGTTATTTTGGAAACTACACCCCTGAAGGATTTCTCCAGGGGTACAGAGAGCATTTTTAACCCCCAAGTGTTGCTATAACTTATTATCCATAAATGAATACGAAGCTGATTGTGAGAGGTGAAAATGACCATTTTTCCTGGAATACGTCCTTTCAGTGCGTAATATGTTATGCCCGACTTGTATCAGAGATGAACGCTCTGAAAGCTGTTGTGCCCAGGATACCCGCTTAACAGTTTTTGGAGTGTCTCTGCTGACATAAGTCGGGCACAACATGTTGCACACTGAAATGGCAAATCAGTAAAATTTTCATTTTTAACTTCTCTATCAGTTGCGATTTCATTTCTGGAAACTAAATAAATGCAACACTCAAGGGTTAAAAAAATCTCGCTACACCACTTGATAAATCCCATCAGTGGGCTAGTGTCCAAGATGGGGTGACATGTCTGCGGATTCCACTTTATTGGCAATTCAGGGGCTTTGCAAAAGTGGCATGGTGTGCTCCAAAAACCAATATAGCGCTCCTTTCCTTCTGTCCCCGGCTGTGCCCAAACAGCCATTTATACCCACATATGGCATTAAGTCCGTTATCCGGGGTACACCAGTGTCATACATGTGGGCATACACTGCCATTTGGGTACCCAGCAGGGCGCAGATGTGAAGGAGCAATATGTGCTTTTGGAGTGCAGATTTAGATTCTTCGTTTTTGGACACCATGTCACATTTGCAGAGACCCTAAAATTGCCCCTACAAAATGGGGTCACTTCTTGGTGAATTCCAGTTTACTGGCACCTCCAGGGCTCTGCAAAAACAACATGGTGCCCAGAAGGTCCCTCTAAATCTCTACCCCAAAAGCTAAAACGCACAGTGGTCCTTCCCTTCTGAGCCCGGCTGTGTGCCCAAGCAGCAGTTTACACCCACATATATAATTTTTTGCCCCTCGGGATGGCCCCTTAATAGTTTTAGGAGTGTAAGTCTCTGACAACACAAAGTGGGTGCAACGTATTGGGCACCAAAATGGCATATTTTAAAAAATTTCAATTTTCATTTTGTACATTAATTTTTGGGAAGCATTTTAGGCTCAAAATGATAATACTCCTTGATACATTCCTTGACAGGTGTAGTTTCTAAAATGGGGTCACTTTTGAGGGGTTTCCATTGTATTGGTACTTTAGGGGCTCAGCAAATGCGACATGGCACCTGAAAACTATTCCAGCAACATCTGCCCTCCAAAATCCAAATAGCGCTCTTTCCATTCTGAGCCCCAACATGTACCCATACAGCAGATTATGGCCACATATGGGGTATTGCCGTGCTCAGAAGAAATTGTGTAACAAACTTTGGGGGGATTTTAATTCTTAAACTATTTGCAAAATTAAAAATATGGCGCTAAATGGACGATTCATTGGGAAAAAAAGTAATATTTCATTTTCACGTCCCAATGTTAATAAAATCTGTGAAACACCTGTGAGGCCAAAATACTCACTCTACCCCTAGATAAATTCTATGAGGGGTGTAGTTTCCAAAATGGGGTCACTTTTAGGGGGTTTCCACTGTATTGATACTTTAGGGGCTCTGCAAATGCGACATGGGATCTGAAAAATATTCCAGCAAAATCTGCCCTTCAAAAGCCAAATAGCCCTCTTTCCATTCTGAGCCCCGCCATGTTCCCATACAGCAGATTATGGCCACATATGGGGCATTTCTGTGTTCAGGAGAAATTGTGTAACGAACTTTAGGGAGCTTTTTCTCCTTTATCCTCTTGTGAAAATTAAACATTTGGGGCTAAATTGACAGTTTGTTGGAAAAAAAGTAATTTTTCATTTTCAAGGCCCAATGTTAATAAAATCTGTGAAACAGCTGTAGGGTCAAAATGCTCACTCTACCCTTTGATATATTCTGTGTGGGGTGTAGTTTCCAAAATGGGGTCACTTTTAGGGGGTTTCCACTGTATTGGTACTCTAGGGGCTCTGCAAATGAGACATGGCACCTAAAATTATTCCAGTAAAATCTGCCATCCAAAAGCCAAATAGCGCTCCTTCCATTCCAAGCCCCGCCATGTTCCCATACAGCAGATTATAGCCACATATGGGGTATTGCCGTGTTCAGGAGAAATTGTTTAACAAACTGTGGGGGGCTTTTACTCCTTTAACCCCTTGTGAAAATGAAAACTTTGGAGATAAAGTGACATTTTAGTAATTTTTCATTTACACATCCCAATGTTAGTAAAATCTGTGAAACAACTGTAGGGTCTAAATGCTGACTATACCCCTTGATGAATTCTGTGAGGGGTGTGGATTCTAAAATGGGGTCACTTTTGGGGGGTTTCCATTGTTTTGGTACTCTAGGGGCTCTGCAAATGAGGCATGGTGCCTGAAAATTATTCCAGCAAAATCTGCTGTTCAAACACCCAGTGTCGCTCCTTCCCTTCCATGCACTGTCGTGTGCCCAAAAGTCAGTTTATACCCACATGTGGGGTATTTCTGTGCACGGGAGAAATTGCACAATAAACTATCAGATGCATTTTCTCCTTTAACCCTTTGTGAATGTGTTAATTTTAGGTCTAAATGAATGTATTAGTGAAAAAAAATGAAATGTCTAAATTTCACTGCCATATTATTTTTATTCTTATGAAATGCTTAAAGGGTTAACAAACATCCCAAATGCTGTTTTGAATAATTTGAGGGGTGCAGTTTTGAAAATGGGGTAATTTATGGGGGTTTCTATTATACAGGCCTTTATAATTACTTTCAGAACTGAAGTGGTCCCTAAAAAATTGGTTTGGAGAATTTTCTTGTAAATCTGGAAAATCGCTGTTACACTTTTAAGCCTTGTGACGTCCAAAATAAATTAAAAGACCATCAAAAGATGATGCCGATATAAAGCAGAGATATGGGAGATAATATTTATTCATGTATTTGGATGGTATGACTATCTGCTTGAAAAGTAGAGAATTTCACATTTTGAAAATTGCAATTTTTTTCAAATTTCCATCAAATTTCCTAGTTTTTTTATAAATAAATGCAAAAATATTGATTAGTGTTTACCACTATCATGAAGTATAATGTGTTACGAAAAAAACAATCTCAAAATCATTTTTGTAAGTTAAAGCGTCTCAAAGTTATTGCCATTTAAAGTGACACATGTCAGTTTTGAAAAAAGAGGCCTGGTCTTTAACATACTTTTGGGCCTGGTCCTTAACCGGTTAATGTCACTTTTCTGTTGAGGTGCCCATACTTTTGCACCGGTCAAATTTTGGTTTAATGCATATTGCACATTTTCTGTTAGTACAATAAACCTCATTTCAATCCTGAAATATTACTGTGTCCATCAGTTATTAGATATATCAAACTGAAATGGCTGTTGCAAATACCAAAATATTTAGAACTAAAAATGATTAAGATTAATAGGGGTGCCCAAACTTTTTCATAGGACTGTATATATATATATATATATATATATATATATATATATATATATATATATATACATATATATATATATATATATATATATATATACATATATATATATATATATAATATTATTATTATTATTATTAGAGATGAGCGAGTAGTACTCGATCGAATAGGTATTCGATCGAATACTACGGTATTCAAAATACTCATACTCGATCGAGTACCACTCGCTGTTCGAATGTAAAAGTTCGATGCAGAACCAGCATTGATTGGCCGAATGCTATACAGTCGGCCAATCAACGCTGGTTCTTCACCTACCTTTAGAAGTCTTCTCCGTGCAGCTTCCCTGCGGCGTTTTCCGGCTCTGAATTCACTCTGCCCAGGCCCGATGCCTGGCAGAGTGAATGAAGAGCCGGAAGACGCCGCGGGGACGCTGCAAGGAGAAGACTGCACGGAGGATCCAGCCCGACCCTCACTCGTGGACTTGGTAAGTATAATTTGATCGAACGTTGCCTACCCCTGAAACGAGCATTTTCCCCCATAGACTATAATATTGTTTGATATTCAATTCGAGTAGTCGAATATTGAATACTCGAAACGAATATCGAACCTCGAACATTTTACTGTTCGCTCATTTCTAATTATTAATATTATTTCGAAAATATAAAACAAGAGTCGGAGCAAAACCTATATGTTGTGTGAGCCTACATAGTGTACAGTTCCATGTGGTGAAAGGAGGTGTATGGTTCTGTCCTATAACCTGGAGTCTGGTGGGACTATATTGCTCCTAGTTTTGTTCTTGTGGCTGGAAGTAAGCCACATGTATAGTTAGGTTATCAGTTCGGTTTAGTTAGTTGCTCAGACGAGCAGGTTTTTATTTTGTTTTTGCCTGAAGTTAAGGCTGTATTTTGTTTTGTTCATTTTGTGCCTGAAGTCAAGGTTTATTTATTTTCCTGTTTTTTTCTAAATAAACCAGTTTGCTGCATATTTTGTGTCCCTGTCATGACTGTTTGGGTCCGAACCGCTACTGCAACCGAGCTAACTTCCCCACAAGATGAACTCCTTTGAAGTAGTTATTTACTGCAGGTCCAGCTTTTTTGTTTCTCTGTTGATCAGCCGTTCTAGCAAAGGAAAGTCAATGCTAGACAGACATTTAATCTCACGTCAAGTGATTGGCTGTTCATGTAATGCATGGATACTCTAACTGGGCAGCCCTTCATTCCAAGCTTCCTTTTACTTTAATATGGTACTAGAGATGACGGTATTCAAAATACTCGTACTCGATCGAGTACCACTCGCTATTCGAATGGAAAAGTTCAATGCAGAACCAGCATTGATTGGCCGAATGCTTTACAGTCGGCCAATCAACGCTGATTCTTCTCCTACCTTTAGAAGTCTTCTCCGTGCAGCGTCCCCGCGGCGTCTTCTGGCTCTTCATTCACTCTGCCAGGCATTGGGCCTGGGCAGAGCCGACTGCGCATGCACGCTTGTAGTGCGGGCATGCGCAGTCGGCTCTGCCCAGGCCCATTGTCTGGCAGAGTGAATTCAGAGCTGGAAGATGCTGCAGGGACGCTGCACGGAGAAGACTTCTCGGAGGATCCAGCCCGACCCTCAATTGTGGATTTGGTAAGTATAATTTGATCGAACGTTGCATACCCCTGAAACAAGCATCCCCCATAGAGTATAATAGGGTTCGATATTCGATTCGAGTAGTCAAATATTGAGGGGCTACTCGAAATGAATATCGAATCTCGAACATTTTACTGTTCGCTCATCTCTATATGGTACATGTACAGAGACTGTCATGGTGAGACAATCTTGTTATTGGATGCAATTTTGGAAATAGCTGAAATGTGGCATCACTGGGCGAAATTTACTATTCTATCCACACAAGTGTTTGGCTCATGGTTCTTTTTTCTATCAAATTTGTGCCAGATTACTTTTTCTGTTCCCTGCTTGCCACTTTCAAAAAAAAGTTGGCAGAATGAGTTGGAGATTCAGGTTTGCCAGGGCAAGAATGCCTCAATTCATCAAAATTACTATCCTTCATGGAAGAAAAGTGGCAAGAGATATACCTGAAATCTACATCAGTCCTGGTACAAGGAACCTCCTATGGTGTGCCAGGATTAATAAGATGCCAAAGCCTATTAATAACTCTGGTTCATCGCACACCAGTGGCTAATAGATTATGCCAATCTTAAGAAATTCCCTCCATTGTGTGCTATGTGATACATGTGTGGAAACAATCCCGTCTTTGGCACAGCTAATTGTGGGGAAGTTAGCTCGGTAGAAGCAGTAGTGCGGACCTAAACAGTCAAGACAGGGACACAAAATGTGTAGCAAACTGGTTTATTTAGAAAATAAAAAAACAGGAAACTAAATAAGCCTTGACTTCAGGCACAAAATGAGAAAAACAAAATACAGCCTTAACTTCAGGCAAAGACAAAATAAAAACCTGCTCGTCTGAGCAACTAACTAAACAGAACGGATAACCTAACTATACATGTGGCTTTCTTCCAGCCACATGAACATAAAAGGAGCAATATAGTCTCATCGGACTCAGGGTTACAGGACAGAACCATACACCTCCTTTCACCCACTGGAACTGCCCTGCAATACAATAATGAGCCCAGGATCTACACCTGGGCTGAGGCCTACTCCAGATCCGCCCTGGACCACTCATATGTCAGAAACCTGGGGTTGATATATCTGGACTCCAGCACTCTGCCTGTTTAAAAATTCAAGCGTAAGAATGAAAACTAGCTCTAAGAACAAAAGATCGCAACTTGGGTGATTCTAGGAGGTACATACACCTAAAATAAAATTGTGCAACACATACATCTATACCTCAAAATCTTGAGAATCGTAAATGGTAGATAGCCAATATTATGGGCTGGGAAGTCCCAGTATATTATTCTGGTAAGAAATCTCGACGCGTTTCATTGTACATATTTATTTTTCTATCTGTATCTATTATTCCGTGATTTGCTTAATCTTCACTTTTACTTTAACTAAAGCAATAGTTACCAGAGATTGAATGGATTGTAGTAAATAGTTCAATGAAATTAAAGATTGGAAGTTAAGGCTCTGAGATGAATTCAGAATGAGCAGCAGACATCGCTTCCCATCAATATACGGGATTAAAACGTCCCTTTTAGTGAGAGCTCGAAATGTGTTTGTTAAGGAATAAGATAATTGAAAAAAGACAACATGCATGCATAATGCCAGGCTTTAATCTGCTCACGCGTAACGCATTTAGGCAAGCGTTGTACCGTTTACCAAATGACCTCTGAAATTCCTTCAAGGGCTGCAAAACCATCAGTGACTTCCAGGTTATGTCGTTTTATAATAAATCCGCCTTGCTTATAGGTTTTGGCTTCTTTTCTCCTCCGGTTAAAGTAAATGTTTATCCTTAGCCATTACTTGTCCACTTCTGTCCATATCACTATCAATAATAAAAATATGTTTAATAATCGTGCGGTTGGAGCGAGGGGGGGCAGATATTTTTATGCCACTTTGAAAGCACAATCTAATTTTAGACATGGCAGCCTAATACCTGATATCTTGAAAGACTGAACAGGATGACGGTCATAAAAGGTAATGCATTCAAAGGAATTAGTTTAGAATTTTTATCTCCAGATGTCAGTTCTAAAACTCAGTTGCTAGAATATTTTATGTTACATTATGTAATGCTGCGGAATTCATCTGAGATCAGGAAGACACCGGCAAAAATTCCTCATATTTATGATCAGATATACATACCGTATTTTCCGGACTATAAGGTGCACATAAAAACCTACGATTTCCTCAGAAATCGTAAGTGCGGCTTATAGTCCGGTGCGGCTTATATATGGATGGAAGCGGCGGCAAAGTCTGCGTGCCGCTTCCATACATACATAAAAGGCACCGTAAGGGTGCATTCACACTACAGAACGCCGGCGTGTATCACAGCCGTACACGCCGGCGTTACAGCAGGGCTGCCGGACACTTCCTATTCATTTCTATGGGAGCCGGCATGCGAGCGCTCCCCATAGAAATGAATGGAAAAAAGCAGTCCATTCATTTCTATGGGGAGCGCTCGCATGCTGGCTCCCATAGAAATGAATGGGAAGTGTCCGGCAGCCCTGCTGTCACGCCGGCCTGAAACAGAACGTGAAACTTACCCAGCGGTGCAGGGCGGGCAGGCGGGCATTCAGGCCTCCTCTTCCTCCGATGTTCCGTCCTTCTCCTCCGGCGCTCGCTGATAATGGCCTGGGCGCATGCGCAATATCATAATGCTTCTACTACGGCTACGCATGCGCCCCGGCCAATATCAGTTAGCGAGCGGCGGAGGAGGAGGATGGAACATCGGAGGAAGAGGAGGCCTGAATGCCCGCCCGCCCTGCACCGCTCGGTAAGTTTCACATTCTGTTTCAGGCTTTTATTTTAAAACGGGGGGGGGGGGGGTAGTTTGATCTAACTTTTACGGTTGGGCTCTATCAGCATGATTTTGCTGATAGAGCCCCTCCTCGCCTGCCGAGCGCTTCCAATAGAAGCGGCTGGCACGCGGGGGGTTAAGCGGCCGCTGGCAAAGTCTGCCTGCCGGCGCTTTCAATAACATATAATGCGCACCGGACTGCGGCTTATAGTCCGGTGCGCCTTATATATGAACCGAGACGGACTATAAGGCGCTCATGGGCAATGCGGCTTATAGTCCAGTGCGCCTTATAGTCCGTAAAATACGGTAGCTTGTATTCTAGATTTTTCTGCATTTAAATATATTCCCATAGTCTCTAAGGTATATAGAACATTTTGCTGTTTTCATAAGAGGTATAGTTAAACACATTGAGAAGAAAAATCGTAACAATTGGTGAAGATCTGACCATTGATGTCTCACAAAAGTTGTGAATTTATAGGCGTATTGTATTCTTCAGGGGAGTTCTATAGTCCCTAATATTCCATAACGTGTCATTTTGGTTCAACTATATAAGTGTAGTCTCTCCTAGTCTCATAGTCAGCCATTTACACTCCTCTTTGTTTAGAGATCTCACATTTCCCCTCATCCTTTAATGGCATACGACTTCTCTCCAGTTTCTTATCCAATAGCCATGTGCCAGGACTATTTTACAACTTTGCTACCAATCATGTTATACTAATTCTACTTATCCAATTTATTCTTTGTCTATACCAGTGATTCCCAAAGTGGTCCAGGTGGACCCCCAGGGATCCACGGGAAACTCGACGGGGGTCTACGTTTGCGTAATCTTCACATTTTTTGACAAGTTTTGGGAATATGGTAGAAATGTAGCAGCAGGGGGTCCACCGAAACCAGTAACATTTTGAAAGTGGTCTACGAGAAAGAAAAGTTTGGGAACCTCTGGTCTATACAATGTATTAAAACTACCTCTTTCCCTCCATTAAAGTAGAACCCACTATATACACCATAGCTGTGTGTGTATGTGTGTTTTTCTAAGCCTGGCTTAAAAAAATAACTTTATTAATTCGGAATTCAATATGGTGATACCTAGAGAGGATTGCGCTCACAATATTATAAAATGCATTATTATTACGTGCCACACTCATAATATGAAACATCAGTGTAGTCCACTTGGGGACCCCAAAAATGGAAACCCAATCTACTTAGAAAAAAAGCGGTCATCCACATATAACCACAGACCCTATAGACTATAACGGGGTCTGCTGTGTTTCGGCCAGGATTCCACCCGGATTCATGGACGGAATGCCCGAATGGAGAGCATGAGCAAGTGTTCACCTAACCTTACCGGCATCACCGTTCAGCAGAGGGAGAACTTATCAGGAGATTGAAGGTTGTGAAAACCTGTCTTGGACACGGTTCTCCTGGGGGAGTGTTCAAAAGTGGGTCATGCAGAGTATGTCATCTGTCCCGTTACATGGAGACAAGTTGGAAAAAGTGTCCGACTTTATGGAACGCCGGCTCAGAGCCAGCCTTCAGATTCAACCTCATTCCGGTTCCCGGTTTCGTCGACCGGTGCCTCCGCATAGCCTGTGTGATGCCATCTATCAGCCATGGAGAAGTCCGTGGTTGCCATTATTTCTGAAAGGAGAATTTAGGGTCATCCCCATGCAGTGTCAGACATATCCCTGTCTGAGGAACCTCACTGAATTTTAGGGTCTAAATTTTATAAACGAAAACCATCTCCAAATTTATTCAGTGTTTGTGGTACAGGTACAGTATGAACCCCTGTTTACTATTACTTATTGTATTATATATATATATAGTCCACCCCTGTGAAACTTCTTCAAATGCATATATATATATATATATATATATATATATATATATATATATATATATATATATACAGTCCTATGAAAAAGTTTGGGCACCCCTATTAATCTTAATAATTTTTAGTTCTAAATATTTTGGTGTTTGCAGCAGCCATTTCAGTTTGATATATCTAATAACTGATGGACACAGTAATATTTCAGGATTGAAATGAGGTTTATTGTACTAACAGAAAATGCGCAATATGCTTTAAACCAAAATTTGACCGGTGCAAAAGTATGGGCACCTCAACAGAAAAGTGACATTAATATTTAGTAGATCCTCCTTTTGCAAATATAACAGCCTCTAGTCGCTTCCTGTAGCTTTTAATCAGTTCCTGGATCCTGGATAAAGGTATTTTGGACAAACAATTCAAGTTCAGTTAAGTTAGATGGTCGCCGAGCATGGACAGCCCGCTTCCAATCATCCCACAGATGTTCAATGATATTCAGGTCTGGGGACTGGGATGGCCATTCCAGAACATTGTAATTGTTCCTCTGCATGAATGCCTGAGGATTTGGAGCGGTGTTTTGGATCATTGTCTTGCTGAAATATCCATCCCCGGCGTAACTTCAACTTCGTCACTGATTCTTGAACATTATTCTCAAGAATCTGCTGATACTGAGTGGAATCCATGCGACCCTCAACTTTAACAAGATTCCCGGTGCCGGCATTGGCCACACAGCCCCAAAGCATGATGGAACCTCCACCAAATTTTACAGTGGGTAGCATGTGTTTTTCTTGGAATGCTGTTTCTTTTTGGACGCCATGCATAACGCCTTTTTTTATAACCAAACAACTCAATTTTTGTTTCCAAAATGAAGCTGCCTTGTCCAAATGTGCTTTTTCATACCTCAGGCAACTCTATTTGTGGCGTACGTGCAGAAACGGCTTCTTTCTCATCACTCTCCCATACAGCTTCTATTTGTGCAAATTGCGCTGTATAGTTGACCGATGCACAGTGACACCATCTGCAGCAAGATGATGCTGCAGCTCTTTGGAGGTGGTCTGTGGATGGTCCTTGACTGTTCTCACCATTCTTCTTCTCTGCCTTTCTGATATTTTTCTTGGCCTGCCACTTCTGGGCTTAACAAGAACTGTCCCTGTGGTCTTCCATTTCCTTACTATGTTCCTCACAGTGGAAACTGACAGGTTAAATCTCTGAGACAACGTTTTGTATCCTTCCCCTGAACAACTATGTTGAACAATCTTTGTTTTCAGATCATTTGAGAGTTGTTTTGAGTAGCCCATGATGCCACTCTTCAGAGGAGATTCAAATAGTAGAACAACTTGCAATTGGCCACCTTAAATACCTTTTCTCATGATTGGATACATCTGGCTATGAAGTTCAAAGCTCACTGAGGTTACAAAACCAATTTTGTGCTTCAGTAAGTCAGTAAAAAGTAGTTAGGAGTATTCAAATCAATAAAATGATAAGGGTGCCCATACTTTTGCACCGGTCAAATTTTGGTTTAATGCATATTGCGCATTTTCTGTTAGTACAATAAACCTCATTTCAATCCTGAAATATTACTGTGTCCATCAGTTATTAGATATATCAAACTGAAATGGCTGCTGCAAACACCAAAATATTTAGAACTAAAAATGATTAAGATTAATAGGGGTGCCCAAACTTTTTCATAGGACTGTATATATATATATATATATATATATATATATATATATATTTATATTTATTATTATTATTTTTTTTTTAATTTGTAGCCTTTGTGGTTACAACATTTTGTTTTTTACAATGTAAAAAGCAAAAGAATATCATGAAACATGGCTCAGTGATGAAATCTGTGAGGGAGGAAGGAACCAGCTTTACCTCCTACCTGGGTTTCAGTAGAAATCAATATAGCTGGCAGCCTGCATAAAAGAAGGGGAAGCCTAGGATTCATCACAAACAGATGTAATAGCTTATCCGGCACATCCTCAGACATAGACTCCAAACAGTTTACTGAAACTCTAGATACATCTGCCATTGTAATTTATGATGCCCCGTTGAGAAAAACATAGTAGTAATTCTGTATCTATAGACATACAAGACGGTGTTATAAACATATTATCCCTCCATCTCCGTCTATAATAAACATGTGAATATTAACATTTCATCATAAACTTTGTGGTACCCATTGGATACACATTGCTTACCAATACGTTCTATTAGATTATTTGTGAGCTCGTAATGACAAGTGCTTGCCCAAAGTTTGTTCCTCTGTGGACTTTCTCTGAAAAGGGGGAAAATTTGTAATGCTTTTTCATCGTTTTTTCTGCATTGCTTTTTGGCTTCGACTCACTACATTGGGCCTTAGCCTTAAAGGGGTTGTTCAGGATAAACTATGAATTAACTCCTAAACTAAACGCCCTCCCCCGCCTAACTTCTAATTTACTTCTATTAAAAAAAAATAATCTAGAATTATCCATATCCTAGGAGAGGTCATGTGACACTTTCTAGTAATCCGGTGACGTTACGTTTCACCACTTCCAACTCATCAATACCAGCCTTCCTGTCCAGGAACGGCTCCTCCCCTCTTCAAGCGCTTCCTGAAGGCTGGAGATGCCTCCAGGACACCTGTGAAGTAGAGATGATGTAGCAACTCCAGCCAGCGCACAGTGAAGAAGAAAGGAGAAGCCGTCTTCAAGGTCGGAAGTTAGGTAAGAATGATGTGGCGGGGGAGTGGCCTTAGTTAGATAGTCTCTTGTGAAGGACTAGTAGTGGATGGGATAGCTTAGCTAGAGAGACAGAGAGGGAATGGGGCCTAATAGTGGGCAAGATAGCTTAGTTAGAGAGACAGAGAGGGATTGGGGCCTAGTAGTGGGTGAGATAGCATAGCTAGAGAGACAGAGAGGGTGTGGGGCCTAGTAGTGGATGAAATCGCTTAGCTAGGGAGACAGAGAGGGAGTGGGGACTAGTAGTGGGCGAGATAGCTTAGTTAGAGAGACAGAGAGTGAGTGGTGCCTAATAGTGGGTGAGATAGCTTGGCTAGGGAGACAGAGAGGGAGTGGGGCCTAGTAGTGGGTGAGATAGCTTAGCTAGGGAGACAAAGAGGGAGGGGGGCGCAGTAGTGGGCGAGATAGCTTAGCTAGTGAGACAGAGAAAGAGGGGTTGTAATGGAGTGAGAGAGGAGGGGGGAAGACGTGACAGGGAGGTAGTGTGGAAGGTACAACAGGAAACTACATAGCAGGAAGCTAACACCTTGTAAACAAATGTAGAAGATGCCAGGAGCTCCCACAGAAACCCAGAAAGCACTTAAAACACTGCTAAAAGTATATGGATGTACTTTTAATCCATTAATGGCTCTAACAAATCTTTTAAAAAAATTGCCAGGAAAACCCCTTTAAGCACAATTTTTCAATGAGCTTTATCTTAGGGCATACGGTACTAATCTTTGGAATAGATTGTTGTTGAACAAGAGACCCACAATGAGATCTGAAGTCCTACAATTTGTTACATCCTACTTTTCGGAAAGTCACTATTGTGTCACCCTAAATAAATCTTTGATTTTTATTAAAAAATAAGAAAAGTGGCATCAGATGGCTGGCGTGGTCCTGTCACAGGCCGTGGTCCTGTCGGCAGGATGTCACTCTATACAGAGCAGTGGAGGTGATCCCCGGAATAGAGAAGTGAACGCACGTAAGAATCCACGCACTTTTACTTTGTCCATCCTGGACATCCCCTTTAAATACCGCTCTCCCATCTACTGCTTTAACCTTAAGACTTATACAATAAATATAGAGCTCAGACATGGAAGCTCGTCTTTAAATATATATATTTCCTGAGCATAACTACCGATTCCACTGTCCGCGAAGCGATAAACAGAATATATACTGGTTTCAAGCAGAGTGATTTCTAAAATGATGGAGCAATAAATAGGTTGCTGCTTGACGCTTCTTTGTTCTAGCCATACTAGGCCGTCATTATCAAGAACATCTGATTCTTCTACATGACTTCAGCTTGACACTTCATCTGTTTATGTGACAGTGGTTACTCTTTTCTGTACATTTTCAATGTCTTCAATGTTCCTGGTGTACTGGAGATAACAGATCTGTGCACCGTAATACAAGTAAAGTCTCCAAAGGGCCTCATAAAATGGAGGTTTATTACTGGCGTGTATGGACTACCGCCATCTCTCTCCTGATATAATGATTGTTTCGTCAGGTGAAAGGAATTGTTCTGTAGTCACAAAAGAAATTAAGACAGACATATCCTGCTACGTTCAGCAAAGTAAAAGTGTCAGATAACAGTACTTTACTTATACGACTTTATATTCTAGGAAGTTTGCTGTATAATATCATTTTATCTGTAATTTCATGAGCAGTGAAGGTAACGGGACATCAATAATTTATCGTATATATAGGATAGAGCTGAATAATGGGGGGGTGACCGCTGAGACCCCTACTGATTTTTGACAATGAGGTCGGAAATCCATGGCTTGGAAACGCCGCGGCGGTGTTTTACAGTAGAGGCAAAGTGAATGCAACTCAAGGGAATCCCATGCCCACTTTACGGTAAAAACCGCGGTACGGACACGTCGCGATTTCCAAAACCAATTTGTCAATTATATCAATTATATCTAGGGAAAGGCCAGCGGTTTCCCCATAGATATAATCGTAACAGAAAGTCCGTGGAGGAAAACTCTGCAAACTTTCTGAAGAACCGTGATGCGTTCCCACTGTGTTTTTTCCAACAGTGATTAGCGGAATGGGTGGACTGGAGGACAACGATAGATTAACAAACTTGGGGTTATTCAGTTTAGAGAAAAGACGTCTACGGGGAGATCTAATAACAATGTACAAATACATGAAGGGACAACACAAAGAACTTTGTAAGGATATTTTTACTCCTAGGCCAGTGACAGTGACAAGGGGACATCCTCTACATCTGGAGGAGAGAAGGTGTCACCAGAAACATAGAAGGGGATTCTTCCCAGTAAGAACAGCGGGGCTATGGGACTCTCTGCCCCAGGAAGTGGTGATGGCGGATTCATTAAACAAGTTCAAAGAGGGCCGGATGTCTTTCTTGAAGAGAAAAATATAACAGGTTATGGACTCTAGATTTTAAGGACACGTTGATCCAGGGTTTTTATACTGACTGCCAGATTGGAGTCGGGAAGGAATTTTTTCCCCTGAATTAGGGCAATTGGCCTGAGCCTCATGGGGTTTTTTCACCTTCCCCTGGATCAACACTGTAGGGATTGTAGGGTTATAGGTTTGACTTGATGGACCAATGTCTTTATCCAACCTCATCTACTATATAATTATGTAACTATGTAACAGCACTTTTTGGCTTCGGGTCGTTCCATTGAAAAAGTTTTCCCCATTGTGAATTTAGCCTGAACGTAGGTGTGCCCCTACTGGATGGGAGACATCCACGCTTTCATCCACTTCAATGGGAGCGTCAATTCCAGTCTAGTGTTATATATGAACTATGGAAGTGAGGGAAGATCCAAAATTGCAAGTTCCTTGCCTACACTTCGGTGAGGATGAGTTCACAATGGGGAAAACCCACCCCATTCTCGGGATCGAAGGGGGTCCAAGAGGTCAGACCAATGGTTAACTATTTGTTCTCTGTCCTATGGATAGAGGATGAATATTCTCCATGGTGTAACCCCATAAATAAAGTTCTATATGTCTGAAATGGGTTATGAAGACTCAATTATTTTACTACAACTAAAAAAAATCCTGGTTGTCCGCTCTGTCCATGCCTTATCTATACGGGTTCGCAAGACTAGAGCTATTGGCAGTATTCTGCATAAGGAACATATATCATGAATGGATTAAAAGTGGGTGGCCGTTTTGTGCTACTTACATGTTATCCCAGTGTACTATACTGCTTATGGATGATGGCAGTATTATGACGCCAACGATGACAACACATGAAGTATTCATCAGCATATACTATATATCTGTACTGTATACTGTACTGCCATTCGGGTATGGTAATATATTATAGATTGTACTATTGTATGTAATAAACACCTCCTATACGTTGTATTGTCATATATACTCTGAATATTATAATACGGTTCTTTATAACATTTGGAATTATATCCTTCTTTAGCTTTCATTACCAATAAGTTCTGCAAATATAAAATCTTGTTCACCTTTCTAATGCCGCTTCATTACGTATTTCACCTTTTAACCTATTTCTAAATTTGTTCCATTTCTTTGTAGACTTGCAAAAATATTTTATAGGAAATTTAATAGGGAAAGTGGGAAAGAAATCAAAGGATGGTAGAAGGACAAAGTATTCTTTCAGATGTGAGATTATTCTCAAAAGGGTCTTCGCGTTTTCTTTAATTAGTGTTCCCATCAATTTAATTTTTTTTTTTTTTTTAATGTAGATTGTGAGCCCCATATAGGGCTCACGATGTATTTTTCCCCTATCAGTATGTCTTTGTAGTATGGGAGGAAATCCATGCAAACACGGGGAGAACATACAAACTCATTTGGGGGAGGGGGGGTGACACAATCCTAGCTACATAAACAATACATGTACAGTAAATGCAATCTTAGAGTTTTATGACATTGTTATATAGTGAATAAATTCCTACTATACCTATATATACCTCCAATACCATGAAGAGTCCCTTTATAGAAGAAAAAACTTATAGAAGAAAAAAACAAGACTTAAAGCCGGCTTCACGCGTGCTCCCATTGAAGTGAATGGGATATGTTTTGAAGCGCTCGCGTGTACGGGTCTAAATGAGCGGCGCGCTTACGCCGTGTGAAGGGGCCCTTATAGAAGAAAAAACTGTTAAAGGGTATGTTCACATGGAGGAAAAAGTCGCGGAATCCTTTTCCACCTTGTGAATATTCCGTGCGGCTAGCTGCAACAGGATGCTGATACAGCATTGGCATTTGATCGTGGCCCGATTAGGCCCGAATGAACAGAATTTGTGGCAAGATAGGGCATCTCGCTTCTTTTTTCCGCTACTAGAAAAAAAAAAACGAGCAGCTCCCATTGACTTCAATAGATCTGGGGATAATATCACTCCTTAAGGAGTGAGCATCTTCACAGGCATATGGAGACTTATAAAGCCATTTTCACACCACTGGTAGACTATTTACATCTTGAAAAACAAATTTGTATATTTTTCCCATTGAAGTCAATGGCAGCCGTTTTTGCAGGCGGATTTTGAGGCCGATTCCACGTCAAAATTCGCCTGCAAAAAACTCTGTGTGAACATACCCAAAGAGTGTTAGGAGTGTAAGGTCAATTTATATTATTATTATGGTAAATAATTCTATTCTATTCTATATTATTATATTATGTATTATAATTAGAGATGAGCGAGTAGTTAAATTTGATATTCGTTTCGAGTAGCCCCTCAATATTCGACTCCTCAAATCGAATATCGAATCCTATTATAGTCTATGGGGGGAAAATGCTCATTTCAGGGGTAGGCAACATTCAATCAAATTGAACTTACCAAGTCCACGAGTGAGGGTCGGGCTGGATTCTCCAAGAAATCTTCTCCGCGCAGCATCCCCCCGGCTCTGAATTCACTCTGCCAGGCATCGGGCCTTGGCAGAGCCGACTGAGCATGCCCGCACTACAAGAAAATGGCCGCTTACAGTCAAAGTGGCCATTTTCTTGTAGCGCGGGCATGCGCAGTCGGCTCTGCCCAGGCCCGATGCCTGGCAGAGTGAATTCAGAGCCGGAAGATGCCGCGGGGACGCTGCGCGGAGAAGACTTCTAAAGGTAGGCTAAGAACCAGTGTTGATTGACCGACTGTATAGCTTTCAGCCAATCAACGCTGGTTCTGCATCAAATTTTTCCATTCGAATAGCAAGTGGTACTCGATCGAGTACGAGTATTACTCGATTGAATACTACTCACTCATCTCTAATTATAATGTCTATTCTAAGGTATCACGTTTCAGTTGGCTTACTTACCAGAACTTTGTGCCAAATTGGCACAATTGTCCAGCTCCCTGATACATCGCCTACTTTCTGCCGTGCCAAACTTCTTTCCTGCTAAGCCCTTTTTTCGAACTAGGTGAACAAATGTTCTTAATTTGTTGGCGCCAATGGAAGACTCTGCCCTATAGTTTATTTGCTCATTATTTCTTATACCGTAAATACATTTTCTAAGAACTTTATTATGGATTTTCGCCATGGCTTCCTTTCTTTTACAAAGTAATATTTTTCCCAGTGCCATTTTTCTTTTCTTAAATCAAGGCAAATATCCGTTGCATCAAAAATCAGAAGTACAACGATGATAAAACCTTACATAATCCTTACAGATCATCTTTTTTTATTCCAGAAAATGATTTGCTTGCATGACCATCAGGGGATTATTCTTTGAAATATCCAGTGTGTGGAAAAAAATCGTCTTCTAGAAAATCAAATTGTTAAAGAGCTATGTAAGAATCATAGCGTGAGGGACCTACAGCTGCGATGTGAGCCTTCAATATAAATAAAAAAAGATACCGTGGCTAATGTACATAGAAATTACACAGCGGGCCGCGGACCTCATTGCAGGAGTATTTCCTAAGTGAGCAACTTAATGACAATTTTTCTTATTTACCATGAATATATTACTATCCTATTTCCCTTCAAATAAGTAGAGCGCATTTTTCAACAGCTTTTTGACATTAGAAGTGCAGGCTCATCAAAATACATAGAAAATCTTCCAGGAAATAAATGTATCGGAGAAAATTCATGTTTGAAATAAACATATCTTTGACATACGACCAAAAGAGTCTGAATATTTCAAGGCCTTTGTTTGGCTTTATTTGAATACGTCTAGAGGCGCGTACACACACGTAGACACGTGGACAAAATTGTTGGTTCCTCACAATGGTCACAGAAATAACTTGAATCTGATAAAAGTAATAATAATTAAAAAATACCATGAAAATGAACAAAGGAAAGTCAGACGTTCAACAGAATTTTTTTTAAAAAAACCAACAGTCTTGAAACCCTGGACACAAATGACTTAATATTTTGTTGCTCAACTTTTTGAGGCAATCGCTGCAATCTCACAATTCCTGTAACTGTCAATGAGACTTCTGCTCCTCTCGGCAGGTATTTTGGCCCCTCCTCATGAGCAAACTGCTCCAGATGTCTCGGGTGTGAAGGCTGCCTTTTCCAGACGCCATGTTTCAGCTCCTTCTAAAGATGCTCAATAGGATTTAGGTCAGGGCTCATAGAAGGCCATTTCAGAATAGTCCAATTTTTTCCTCTTAGCCACTCTTGGGTGTTTTTAGCTGTGTGTTTTGCGTCATTATCCTGTTGCAAGACCCATGACCTGTGACTGAGACTGGGCAGCACATTTCTCTCTAGAATCCCTTGATAGTCTTGAGATTTCATTGTACCCTGCACAGATTCAAGACACCCTGTGCCAGATGCAGGAAAGCAGCCGCAGAACATAACAGAGCCTCCTCCATGTTTCACAGTAGGGACAGTGTTCTTTTCAAGATATGCTTCATTTTTCTGTCTATGAACATAGAGCTGATGTACCTTGCTAAAAAGTTTGACTTTTGTCTCATCTGTCCATAGGACATTCTCCCAGAAGCTTTGTGGCTTATCAACAATTTGTATTTGCTATTACTTTTGTCAGATTCAAGTTATTTCTGTGACCATGGTGGGTTTTTCTTTCATTTTACAAGAGGTACCAACATGTACCACATGTGTACATAGTGTTAACATATTATTTTTCCCATGGAAAATTTTGACTTATTTTGATCTCAATTAAAGTGAGAAACTTTGCTCTTACACCGTGGGAATATCCTAACTAGTCTCCAAGGGGCTCACAAATTTCTATAGAGCCCTGGTAGGGAAATACGGTGATATGAAGAGTAGAGATGAGCGCGTAGTATTCAATCGAGTAGGTATTTGATAGAATACTACGGTATTTGAAATACTTGTACTCGTTCGAATACTATTGCTATTCGCAGTAAAGATTCGATTCAGAACCAGCGTTGATTTGCCAAATGCTATATACTGCATAGCATTCGTCAAATCAATGCTGGTTCTGCAACAGGCTCGATCTTGCTAGTTGGGAGAGCTGGCAGCTTGCTGTTATGTGGGAGCTGACTTTTTCTCATAGGAATACATATACCAGTGTTGATTGACTGAATGCTATACAGTGTACAGCATTCGGCCAATCAACACTGGTTCTGCTGGAGGCTCATCTGTGAAGAGGCAGAGTCTAAGATCGGACTACAGCAGTCTTCATTGTGGTCCGATCTTAGATGGCAGAACCAGCGTTGATTGGCCGAATGCTGTACACTGTATAGCATTCAGCCAATCAACGCTGGTTCTGCAGGACGAGTAAGGGCCGGTTCACAATTAGCACTTGCCTCCGGAAGGAGTCCGCAGAAGGACCCCCTGAACGGAATGTCAGTGCAACTGCAAGTGCTGTGCAGTTAAAGCGCACGGACCCCATAGACTATAATGGGGTCCGTGCGCTTTAACTGCACAGCACTCCTCCTAAACACTCTCCTCCTGCTACTCGTGGACTTGGTGACTCTACTTTAGTCGAATAGTGGTTTCCCCTGAAACGAGCATTTTTTCCCATAGACTATAATGGGATTCAATATTCGATCGAGTAGTCGAATATTGAGGCTCTACTCGAAACGAATATCGAATCTCGAATATTTCACTACTCGCTGATCTCTAAAAGTTTTTTAGTGAGCTGTGAAATGTTAAAAAAGGATCTTGGGGCAACAAGGGTTGAGTCCACTTGCCACTTGCTCTATTTGTACAATAATCCCAAAAAGTTATTTTCTACTGATGGGCTATATTATTATTTTAGAAACTCGACTTAGCAAGGAATTCCCTATCTCTAATACTAAAGCAGCAACTTTATTTCTTGCTGATTTGTACATTTTCCAATTACGGTATGCCTCGACTTTTCTTTTGCCCTAGTTTTAAAACATACTTTTGTATGCACACAAATTTGACATAGTTACATAGTTGATAAGGATGGTAAAAAGACACTGGTCTAGCAAATGCAATCTTTAATCTCACTTTGTTGGTCTAAGGCTTAGTTCACAAGCAAATCCGCGTGTGCATACTCCATCGGATTAGGCCCAAATGAATGGGCCTAGTCCGGAGGGTGCTGCCACGGAATCCGCCTGAAGAAAGGGCAGCGTAAAAAAGAACACTAGCGGTCTCCATAGACCATCATTCTGAGGGGGCGGATTATGACGTGGATTCTGCGCCATAATCCGCCCCCTCTATGCCCGTTTGAACAAAAGCCCCCATAGGGAAGATGGTAACCGCGTCATAAGAGGAGAAAAACATCCTAATATTAGACTGTAGGCACCAACTTTATTGTAGTGCTTTGGATAAACTTAACGAAATCCATCAACCCCTTCAATAACCTTTAAACTTATCTGGTCCCATAGGTATTCACCATTATCTTAATGCCCACTTATCTCACCCAACATACTGTATGTTATGTATGATGTCATGTTGCATTCTGAGCAGCAGAAATCTCTCGCTCCCATACTAATAATACGACTTTATTTTGCAATGACATTGAGCTGAGATGACTTTAGCATGCGCTATGCCTCTTGACTCTTAAGTACCATCTGGCTATCTCACCCATACTTATAGTAAATCCTTTACTGCTTTGTGAGACTCTCTTCCTGCATATAACTATTGTAATAGCAAAAACAATTCTTTTTTATACTAATGTCACACTTTTTACCTATTATTTAGAGCAGTGTTTTCCAAACTGTGCTCCGGGGAGCACCAAACGCTCCTCAAACCATTTACAGGTGCTCCGCGGTATGGCAATAATAAAGGGTTAACAATAAAAAGAATAGGGAAATGTGAAGGGTTTCAAAATTAAAATACTGGTTCACATGCACTGCTAATATTCTACCGATGCAGCAATATGGTCAGTTTGACAAATATACGAGGCTAGCAGATTAATGCTTCACGGTTGGATGGCACTTCCAGTAGGAGCCATGGCTTCAACATCCAACAAGTATGTTCAAATATTATGTTAAAAAAGTTAAAATATGGATGTTGTGATTATCCAGAACCAGATTTGGGCGATACGACTATTCAATTGCAGTGTTGAAGAGATTACTGATGCTGAAATAATTCGACAGGCTGAAGAGTTTATGGAAGAGTTAGGGTGGGTTCACCCCTGCGCCCGTTCTCTGCTTTAGTCAATTCTGCTGGGTTTCAGTCTTCTGCCCCAAAAAACTGGACAGGGGACGGAAACCCGGCAGTCAGTTTTCAATCCCATTAATCCCCAATTATATAAGACATGCTTTATTAGATTTTCTTGAAAGTAAACTTTTGCTCAAATATGTATTGTGTATTTATTGCTGTAACATACACTAGCTACATTACAGAATCCACTTGACCAGGAGTCCTGGACTTCAATAATTTTGTTGATTCTGTAGCATACCAGTGGTAGCAATAGATAGAAATAGACTTACAGGCTGGTTAGAAGGGCCAGCTCTGTCCTGGGGATCCCCCTGGACCCAGTACAGGTGGTGGGTGACAGAAGGATACTGTCCATGGTGACCTCCATGCTGGAGAACAACTCCCATCCCATGTATGACACCGTGATAGCACTGGGCTGTACTGTCAGTGACCGACTGCTTCGCCCCAAGTGTGAGAAGGAGCTATCGGAGATCCTTCCTCCCAACTGCGGTCAGGCTGTATAATCAACATTAGGCCAGGAGGCCACATGGTGACTCAGTGGTTAGCACTGCAGCCCCGTGGCACTGGAGTCCTGGTGTTCAAATTCTGCCAAGGGCAAAAAACCATCTGCAAGGAGTTTGCATGTTCTCCCCATGTTTGCATGGATTTCCATCCCATATTCCAAAAAAAGACATACTGATAGGAAAAAATGTACATTGTGAGCTCTATATGGGCCTCACAATCTACTTTAAAAAAAAAAAAATCAACATCAGGCCAAATGAAGATCACTCCACACAGAGAACTAAATGATCCTGAGTCTTTCTTTTTCTTCTTAGTTCCTAGGATTCCTAGTATCTTTTCTATTTGCTATGAGCTTGTATGTGTTCTTTCTTGTAATATATGACTGTATTATCCATGCACTGAATTTCCCTATGGTGGGACTATTAAAGGATTATCTTATTTTATCTTAATATAGCTTTGTTTGCAGATTAGAAAGTATGCATTGAAAATTCAATTTAGCTCTGTATTAGCTCACCCATATAACCTTGCAGTTTGTTGCTGTGGCTGAACTGACAATAGATAGCTATATACAGGCACCATATAGTTCACTTATCCAGCAGGGGATGCTGAAAATCTTATAGCCTTTAAGTATGGCATATCAGCCTCTTATTTTCTATTCAAGACAATATTCCCCAGGTACTCTATACATCTCAGGTCACAGTGATATTTGCATGCAAGCATGAAAATTGTAAATTGTGTATCTTGTCACGCTCTAGTAGGTAAATCACATATAGTTACTTGGTAAATCCCACATCCTGTAATTACAACGTTATAGTCAGTCACCCTCACCTTGCAGTGCCGCAACCATGGGCAGTGCCTATTTGCTTCCGAAGGAGCCTTGAGAGTAAATTATGTATTACTAGGAGATGTGCATAAAGGTAATGTACACATAAAAGAAAAGAGCACAGGAAAACATGGAGTGACATCTTCTGTCTAAAGCTCGCCACTGTCAAATTGATTTGTACTGTGTGCTTTCTGGGGCTGAGATGTTGCGATTCTCCTGCCGAGTTCAATTCCCCTCAAGAACTTCTTGCCATGCCTACATATTGGGGACTGAATGAAAAGCAGAAGGGAAATTTGAAGTACCTGGGGTCATCTCCACTGTGTAGAGAATTAGGTTCTGCAAGATCGCAACCTTATCACGAGTGCTAAATCTTATCTCGCTGTTCTGTGCACTGTATAGTACCAGGTTCCAATGTGGTGTACTGCTGTTCTGTATTTCCCAAAAAAACGCAGTGAAATATTGCAAAATAAATCCAAAAAGCAACATTGTAATACCTAGAGCATGTTAATGGCTATTAGCAGGAAGGCTGTACGGGTTCTATTAGAGGATTGTCGTCCGGGGTGGTAAAAAGCAGCCGCGTAATTCAGGATTATGAAACATTATTTTGAGTAATCTTTAATCTTTGTTCATTGGAATTTTCCGTTTAAGAAGGTTAAGAAAATGTAATGCTAAGTACAAACAACCAGCAGTAATATCAGGAGTGTTGCAATGGTCTTATCTACGATAAATATATCATTATGATTTTTTGGGCCAGTGATTATATTAAATCACATTGTATTATATTTATTTATTGTATTTACCAACATATACCATATAGTCAAAGAGCTATGAGTACCAACCCACACCCCTATCAGGCACTAAGTGAGTACTTATTGATTGCAGATTGACTAAATACCAGCAGGGGGTGCCTATTTTACTTTGCCATCTAAGGTTCCTCTATAGGTTCCCTGTCCCTTACTCAAGCCATTCACCCTACGCGTCATCAGGGGTGTAATAGCTATCGGAGCCAAACTCAACCATCACATGTATGGCAAGGCATATGACAAATGCCAACCTTGAGACAAATCAATGCAAATCAACACTTCTTAAGGCTAAGGCTTCACATTGTGGAAACGCAGCTTTTTTTGCTGCAGTTTTTTAAGCCAAAACCAGAAGTGGATTGAGTAGAAGGTAGAAGTATAAGAGCTTCCTATATATTCCCCATTCCTTTTGTACCCATATTTGGCTTTGGCTCAAAACCCGCAACAAAAAACAGCTGTGTTTCTGCAATGTGGGGCCTTAGCCTAATACTGAATAACTAGTAAATCTACCCCAATGTCAGTAAAGCACCTCAAAATATGTTCTATATAAAGCAAGAGAAATACATTTATGCCATACAAAGAGGTCATGGAAAGCTTATAGTAGTAGTAGTAGTAGTAGTAGTAGTAGTAGTAGTAGTAGAAGGGAAAACAAAATCTATTAGTGCTACTGCGTTTTGATCTGCAGCATTTTTCATTGAGTTTTAGCTGCATTTTTCCCCCATTCAATCTATAGGGAAACTGCTTGGGATTCAGTAGCTAATATGGCCTAAGAGTCATGGAAAGGTAGTAGTAGTAGAAGGAAAAACAAAATCTATTCGTGCTAGCGCGTTTTGATCTGCAGCATTTTTCATTGAGTTTTAGCTGCATTTTTCTCCCATCTAATCTATAGGGAAACTGCTTGGGATTCAGTAGCTAATATGGCCTAAGAGTCATGGAAAGGTAGTAGTAGTAGAAGGAAAAACAAAATCCATTAGTTCTAACGCGTTTTCATCCGCAGCATTTTACATTGAGTTTTAGCTGCATTTTTCTGCTCCACAGGGAAACTGCTTGGGATTCAGCCCTAACATTAACATACTGAGTTTTACAAAATGCAACTTTTCCACAGCTCTTTTATTCCACAATGTGTGGCTAAAATGAATCGAAATCTCATTCCCTTTGCGATTGCTGTAAAACGAATGCCTCTGCATTTCCGCACCATGGGGCTTTAACCCTCAAGTACCTGTTTTTCTGACCTAAATGCATCTTTGCTGCATCCAGATTTTATTTTTGCACTGCTTGAAGGTTTTAGCTTTCCGGTTTTACTGTTAACCAGTATAAATGTCTAATATTGCTGAGGTCTACATTTTATGTGCGGATAATACTCATTATTCATGTCAGGGCAGGTTTACTGATCCTTTGTGATATTTATCAATAACTACTAAGCTAATTTGCAAAGCAATTACAATCATTTTCGTCTAGTAGACCCCACCAGGGAGTTCAGCATAAATAATTCATTTAAAATAGGACTTGTGTTGTCCAAGTCAGTTAGCGTTCGGTATGGCATATCCACGACACAGGAACGCGCTGTGCGCATCACCTGAAATCACTTCTCTCCGGTAAAGATTTCAATTGACACAATCAACTTGTCTCCTCTACAGCAGAGATAATTGCCTTATTCTGACATGTAATGATGAAATAGGTTACAATGTGCTCTTCTAATATAGATTTTGTCATAAATAGAAACCAATTATATGTCTGGAAACTGCAACCCTGGGGAGATATTAAAACAATTACAGGTGACCCCTTATGGAATTTGACTCAAGATAGATGTAACATCGCAAGGAACTAGATTATTATCATTACCGCAATAATGAATAATAATAATTAAAAATAGTGTAAAGTTTATAATACAACTCGAAAGACAGGGGGATGGAATTCAATCTGGATTCTGAATGATGTGGGATGTATACATTGCATTATGGGAAGTGCATGACCTAGAAAGGCATAGTGACTTCATAAAAGTTTAATCTATGGCTAGCATAACTTTACAAGTATAGGGATTTACATTCGGCACTCGAGATCCTGCACAGATTGTATTGTACAGCACATTGGTTAAAAGAGGAGGTCTTCTATATTCTATAAGGTATATGGATGGCAATCAAGGCATAGAGTCACTAAAACCAATGTCTATCTGTATTATGTCCAAAAATATCATCAGTTGATACACAGTGAGCTACATATAAATAACTGCGTCCCGACTGTGTTTTCAGCTGATGATATCTCTGGAAATAATACAGATAGATTCAGTGTCATATGGGAATCAGTTCTAACACACGTCAACATGTTTCTTCCTTAAAAAAGAAGAAAGAAATACAGTGTCTTGGGGCAACACGGTTGCTCTGTGGTTAGCACTAGAGATGAGCGAGTAGTACTCGATCGAGTAGGTATTCGATCGAATACTACGGTATTGAAAATACTCGTACTCAATTGAGTACCACTCGCTATTCGAAAGTAAAAATTTGATGCAGAACCAGCATTGATTGGCCGAATGCTATACAGTTGGCCAATCAACGCTGGTTCTTCTCCTACCTTTAGAAGTCTTCTCCGTGCAGCTTCCCCGCGGCGTCTTCCGGCTCTTCATTCACTCTGCCAGGCATCGGGCCTGGGCAGAGCCAACTGCGCATGTCCTCGAACATTGAGGGGCTACTCGAAACGAATATCGAACCTCGAACATTTTACTGTTTGCTCATATCTAGTTAGCAGTAGTGTTGAGCGAGTAGTATTCATCGAATACCTCGCCGGTATAGGAATCCATGTAATCGGCCGAACACCAATGGGTTAAATGCATCAAATCTTCGAAGTGTTTAACCCCTTGGTGTTTGGTCGATTACACACATTCCTATGCCGGCGAGGTATTCGACGAATACTACTCGCTCAACACTAGTTAGCACGGCAGCCTAGCAGTGTTGGAGTGCTGGGTTCCAATCCAGGATAACATCTGCAAAGAGTTTGTAGGTTTTCCTCGTGTTTGTGTGGATTTCCTCCCGTGCAATGTACATTGTGAGCCATATATTCTAAGATTTCTCCAGTGCATCCCCCATACTCTGGAACTCCTTACCAAGACTCATAAGACTGACCCCCACAATCACAGGCTTCAAGAAGGCCCTGAAAACTCACCTATTTAGGAAGGCCTACAACCTCCAATAACACTACTGTCACCACATCACCATCTGATCAGTCTGTCCCTTCACCTACTGTCTCTATCCCTCTTCCTTCATAGATTGTAAGCCCTTGCAGGCGGACATTCATAGGCTGCACGTATGTAATGTTGTGACCGATTGATTGTAGACAGAAGTATGAACAATCACGTAAGTTCCATAATGCCCAAAGCAACCACCTATAATGTTTACAAATCATTCCAACCCTGCTCTGACTTTCATTTATTTTCGGAAAAAAACTGTTCATAGTATAAAGTAGCTAAAATCTACATCATTAACAAACCTATTCCGAGGCACAAAGACAATTATGATTGTCGGATAATAAATGTGAGTGACATTTTCTGTAACAAGCAGTCGAAATTCAATCTTATAAACTATTAAAATTTGATAGATTAGATGAGATGGTGCATTACTTCCGAAAGAACTACAAGTGGTTTGCCATTATACAGTCCAATAAATAAACATCGCAGCCAAAATTGGATATAAGAAGGGTGGCCAAAATATCTCTGATTTAATTAAATATAATACTGCAAGCTGAACTGTTTATCTGATGGCCAATAGCTCAAAAACTCCATCAAGAGTAGCAGGGTGAAGGGACAGATCTGCTATCCTATTAGCCAAAATGGCACAAACAATAGAAACAGACGGCTGTGTATCATTGTGTATATAGAAGAGTGCCAGTCACTGCGGAGGGTGGCAGGGAGAGGTGGTAGATGCTCTTATCAGGAGTATCATGGACATATACCTAAGAGTCCGCGGTATTCTTCCATTGGTACTATTGATCAGATGCCACTGTCTGATTTTGTACCATTGCAATTCATAGGAGGGTGGACCTGTCTACACAGGGTTCACAGTGGCATTGGGGTTTCTGTTCTTCGGGACTAAAAATGGAAACCCAATCCACTTAAAAAGTGCTTACCCACGGAAACCCGTGGACCCCATAGACCAGGGGTCCTCAAACTGCGGCCCACGGGCCACATGCGGCCCGCCAAGCACTTCTGTCTGGCCCCGTCGACAACGCTGGCAGGCGTGCATTTATAATGAAGCTCCTGGGGAGCTCTGGCCAGGCCATGGAGCGCACTTCACTTTACCTATTGGAGGGCACGATGTCTGTGCAACCTGCTCTGCCTCCGGCCCACTGTTTAAAAAGTTTGAGGACCCCTGCCGTAGACTATAGTGGGGTCCACCAGGTTTCAGCCTGAAAAATGCGGAGAAGAAAGTCCTAGAGTTGAGCTGCAATACCATGTACAGCTACTATACAAGGTATATCACCATGTTTGGTAAGGCTAAGTTCACATGTAGTTTTTTGGTCAGGCTTTTGAGGCCGAATTCGCCTCAAAACCCTGACCAAAAAGATGGCTCCCATTGATTTCAATGGGAGCCGGTCGTTTCTTTTTTACGGGAGACGTTTGTTCCGACTCCCGGAAAAAAGAATGGACATGCTCATTCTTCAGGCGGATTGTGCCTCGCGAATCCGCCTGAAGACACTCCAAACTAGACCCTTTCATTTGGGCCTAATCCGGATTGCAGTGCCACGACTGGATGCCAGAGCACTGCACGGGCATCCATTCGCGGCTGCCCCGTATTTTGGACCGGAACCTGAGGCGGCCTCTACATCAAATTCCTATCCAAAATACTCCCTCTGAACTCAGCCTAAGTAGTGTAGAGGCCATAGCACTGCAGCCCATCAATCCTCTAAGATCTGATAAATGGAGGTGTCATCCCCCGCTGATCTCATATTAATAAACTGCCCTTTAACTATTAGACCATATATATGTAATACTGAAATCAATAAAATGCATAAACATGCTATACATCAAAATACAATATAAAATCATTTGGTAAAAATGTCCTAGTTACAATCCAGTCTCATAGCCACACTATAGGGAAATCCAGGGGATCTAATGATAGAGCTGTTGGGTTCTTGACCCATATGAATACTTCACCTATGCACCATGCTGTACTGGTCTATCCTGGAAAGGTTAGGTGTTGTAGTGTTCACTAAAGTGATGAATCCCCTTTCATTATGTGACAGCTGATATATCTTGGAACACTCTCTAACACATTATGTAGTGCGCTCTAAATTTGGTGTAAGGGGGACAGTCGGTGACTATTTTCGCGGTTTGGGCTAGACTCCGTCTTTCTATTAATTTGTAATGTTAATGTTAAAGTATTCAAAGACATTTTAGCTAATTGTACTGTTAGGTCTCAGGCCGGAGCTTCCGTTGCGATGCGCAGAGGCTGCCGGCACGCTCTACTAACTGCTTCGGGGGTTTCCAGTCTCCTCCTGGGACCAAACCAGGCTATTTAGGCCTGACTCTGGCTCTGGCTCACCGCTGGTTATTCAGATCTCCCTGATATCAGCTCAACCTGCGCTTTTGTCTCTCCCTAACTGGCTTTCCTGCCTCCTACTGTGCTCCTTCTTTTTGGTCTTCTGTATATGACCCTGCTTGCCTTCCAGACCTCTTCTCCTTGACCTGCAAATGTGAACCACATGACCTCCAGTGTATGACCTAGCTTGTCTGAAGATCACTTCTCCTTGACCTATGATTCTGTACCTCGTGTCCTCCAGTGTATGACCCAGCTTGTCTGATTACCCTTCTGCTGCATCCTTTTGTATCACGTGACCTCCAGTGTATGACCCAGCTTGTTTGACTATGTCTTGTCTCGTTCCTGGAGACTGCATGACCTCCTGACTACCGACATGGCCTGTACCACTACTCTTCAGTGCTTCCGCTATCTCTTGGCAAACTCCCGTGGTTGTACTCAACTCTGCTGACCAGCTTCATCTGTTTCTTCACCCACCTAGGTGAGTGGTTTTGGGGTTTTCTGGTTCTGCTGTAGCTTGGGGTACATCTGTGGTTCTGGGTCCCAGAATTTACCAGTTCATCTCCACCATCAGGAGCTCTGGCGAAGACCTCTGGGGCCTGATTCTACTCCAGTTTGGAGGGCATTGGATGGTCTTGTTCTGTTTTGCCTCGGTGTGCGGGGGAGTCTGGTTGCCCGGTTGTCTGTTCTATACTGTATTTGGTTCCTAACATGTACCCTGTTATCTTTGCAGAATAAGATAGGTAAACCCTCTCCTGTACCAGTATGACTGTATCCAGTCTTTTATGGTGTCACATACACTATCTCTCCAGTGTATGGTTATGCGGTTATACGTTCTACCACTTTATTACCTGAAGCTTTCGTGTTTTTGTCGGCAATGATATGAGTTTTGTGACGCCATGTTAACAAGGAAAAGTACAAAAGATAAGAGTGAAATGCCGTAGTGAATGCTGAATAAGTTTAACCTTGGCTCAAGTTCAAGAATTTGTGAGGTTCAACAGTTCACAATGAACTTTTGCAATTCCAAGGTATTAATCCTCATTATGTTCCTTTTATTAGCACCTTCACATTGTGGTTTTGGAAATATCAATGATTTTTGATGCAGGTCATTGCCTCAATTGATAGCAACTGATGGCATTTACATAACTATGCAAATTGGAGGCGCACACTGCAGAATATCATAAAAATGTCAAAAAATCTATTTTTTTGTGAAATATAGTAGAAATTCCATGGAACCTAAGGGTGACTCTGTTAGGCTGAAAACAGCATCTCATTTGCAGGCTAAATACAAGTAGAGCAACGTTATATATGTTATGTGAGGGGATCTATAGCTTTAGCTATGTTAGTGTTTAAAAATATGAATATATAAATGTTAAAATTTTAAAAAATTGTGAATATTTTAATTGAATTTAATAATGTCATTTACAAAAACCTTTTAAATATTTGTCAACTTATTATATTATATTATATTAACTAGTAGTGGAATAAATATTTAGAATTTAGAATTTTTTTCAGTACTCAAATATTAAAGGAGCCCCATTGAGCTCTGTTCCCACATTGGATGGAGTGGCGGTATACATGTGCGGGAACATGGAACCCTGTTCTTGAGACTGGTGCAGGTTCTAACCATTGATTCCACCCAAACAAACACTATTTCCCAATCCAGTGGCTATGGGATAAGTTTAATTTGTGTGCAACCCCTTGTCACAAATGCTAATAGGAAATGGAAGCGGAAAAAGTATTTTTGTTGCAGATTTTTCTGGGGTTTTTTGAGCCAAAGCCAAGAATGGCTACCACAGGAATGGGAAATATATAGGAAATACTTAGAATTCTCCATTTTCAATTTACTACTGGATTTGGCTCAAAATGTGCAGCAAAATGTACAAGAAAAAAATCAGCTTTATTTATTTTATTTTTTTTTTACATTAAAAGTTTTATTGAATTTTTTTTTTTTAATAAATTGCCAAGACAAGAACATAAGTCAAATGAAAAACAGTATTGGTAATAGTTTTATTTTTTTTTAACCATGCACTACTGGACCAAGGCCCCAAGTTGCAAAAATGCTACATTTTACATGACCTTTAAAGTGGATGGGATTCTCGCTAATCTTATCCACACATTACAGAAATAAATCTGTGGTTTCAAAATTGCTTGCGTTTTTATAACTTATCTGTATAGGTATAATAGTGCCAGAGAGTCCACAGAGGAATGCGTTTTGGCCAGTTTTTTTTGTTTTTTTGCAGTGATTTGCGGCAAGGAGGCTTAACCTTGAAGACATTTGAAAACATTTTTTGTCCTTTGAATTATTAAAATTATTTTTGTATTTTTTGAACAATTGACCTTTGGGAGATATTGTAACACAACATACTATTTACCAGTTACAGAAGGATTACAGCATTCTTGCATTTGCTGCAGAGCTGATTTGGGACCTCCAAGACCCTGCAATTCCCGGTAATTGGCAGATTACCAGGAACCGAGGGGATTACCAGGTCTAGGGGAAGCTGCATCAAGGCAGTTTACATAGCTACAGTATATACACAGCGCTGATCTTTGTATATACTGCATTCAGGAAGGCAGGGATGGTATTAAACCATTCCTGCCTTCTTAAGGGCATATCTGGCTGTCATTGACATACAATGTTGTGCACAATGTTGCGCGGCTGCTAATTTTGAAAGGACGTGCAGGTGCAACCTTGCAAAGTTAGAGCCACCAGCCAGATGTATATAGTCAATGACTATTGGTAAGAGATTAATTAGAGTTGATGAAGTAGGAAAAAAGTAGCAGAGTTTGCATTTTACTACTGTGAATATCACCAAGCTTGGTCATAAGATTCAGTGGGTCTTTAACCTAAGGACCCGCTCACCAAAAGAATGTATATAAGAGTATACAGGGGAATTTAGAAACCTTTATGTGCCTATTCTTATTGTATATTCAAATGCTTGAGAATAATATGCATCAAAGAGCTTAAAGATATATATGTGTGTGTGTGTATATGTTAGTATGATATACAGTATATATATATATATATATATATATATATATATATATATATACATATAAAACTAGCCTCTGCCCGCGACTTCGTCTGTGTGTGTTTGGCGTCGATGATCCGCCTATATTCATCAAATTGCTGACGTCAATGGTTCACCTGCTCCGGCGTTTTGGCAGCTCTCAAGTTGTCCTGCTGCTGAACTTCATCCTTGCGCTGTGCCTGTGATTGTTCTGGCATCTCAGCAGCTGGCTGGGATGCCATATAATGAGCACGTTATTGACGTTGATGATCCGCCTGCTTCGGTGTTTCGGCAACTGTCAACCTGGCCCGCTGCTGAACTTTTTCCTTGCGCCGTGCCTGTGATTGTTCCAGCATCTCAGCAGCTGGCTGGAATGCCATATAATGAGCGTGTTGTTGGCGTTGATGATCCGCCTGCTCCGACATCTCGGCAGCTGTCAAGCTGGCCTGCCGTTGAACTCGTTCCTCACACTGTGCCCACGATTGCTCCGGAATCTTAGCAGCTCACTGGGACGCCATATAATGAATGTGTTGTTGGTTATTAATTGAGGGAAAATAGCAATTAGAATGTTACCATCACAGTTAGTTATGGGGTTTGTTGGGCTCTGAGGGTCCACTTTTACAAATTATTAATTTTACATGCCATTAAAGGGATATTTTGGGACTGAGCTCTACTCAGGATGGTGACCTCATGTTCATTGTTAACAACGGTATGCTGAAGCTTAGCCCCATTGAAATGAATGGGGCCAGGCTGCAATACCAACCACAGCCACTATACAGTGAACGGCACTGTGCTTCATAAGCAGTGAACAAGCCACAGCAATCAATATAATAGTCCATATCAAGGTCAGCAGCAAATGAGGTTGTTTTTTGTACCGAGCTTACTAGTACTCTATCAGTGTAAATTACGCTAATTGTATATTTTCTAGTAAGACTCGTAACTTCTTTCTCATGTAAATTTTTTTTTTTGCCGTCACGGCGAAATGTTTGTATCCCATTGACTAGAAACAATCTCATAATGAGAGATATTTCATGAAAATGAAATCAAAGTAATGCCGCCTAACAGTCAAATAAGGTTTAAGATACGCCGTACTAATCAGATTCTCTTCTTTTTCATCTCTAGTGTTGTATAATCCCTTTTTTGTGCTAATGGGAGCCGTAATCCATTTGCTTTGAATGGAATACGGTTCTGTGCTGCAAAAATAGTTTAATGTTTCCGAGACTCGTAGTATCAAAATTATAAGCAAGAAAATAAATCTAATTAGGTTGCTACAGAATTTTGTTAACACCTCTGAAACCTACTTACCCATTTACATTTTATGTGTGGAGACACTGGAGAATACAAAGTACCGTAGAATTCAGTAGGCCAAAATATGAAACATTACTCGGAAGGAAATCACCGGGCCAATAATCTTTGTTTTTATGGACGTACGATACGCAGCTTTATAATGTTGGAGTAGAGAGGTCGGTTTGGGGCACGCTGTGATGGATTATTATATTGCCCGTGACATTTTCAAGTTTAATTATTTTTTGTTGTAATTTACAAATATTAGTAAAACTTGACATTAAATTAATTTATTATTAATGGGCCTTTTTTTATCATTAGGTTGATGGAGATTTAGTTTGCCAATTCTTATCAGTTCAGACTAATCTAACCAGGGACTATGTTATATAGCTCCATAGTTATGTGTAGAGATGAGCGAGTAGTTAAATACTCAATATTCGATATTCGTTTCGAGTATCCCCTCAATATTCGACTACTCGAATCAAATATCGAATCCTATTATACTCTATGGGGGAAAAATGCTCGTTTCAGGGGTAGGCAACATTCGATCAAAATGAACTTACCAAGTCCACGAGTAAGGATCGGGCTGGATCCTCCGAGAAGTCTTCTTCGTGTAGCGTCCCCGCGGCGTCTTCCAGCTCTGAATTTACTCTGCCAGGCATCGGGCCTGGGCAGAGCCGACTGCGCATGCCCGCACTACAAGAAAATGGCCGCTTACAGTCAAAGACTGTATAGAATTCGGTCAATCAACGCTGGTTCTGCATCAAATTTTTCCATTCGAATAGTGAGTAGTATTTGATCGAGTATGAGTATTTCGAATACCGTAGCATTCGATCGAATACCTACTTGATCGAATACTACTCGTTCATCTCTAGTTATGTGCTCTAGTTATGTGCTCTATGTTATATGTCTCCATAGAAATTGTAGAACTCCCTTTCCACTGGACTCTTCTCTAAAATATACTGAAAAGCATATTGTTTTTCTTGTAAAATCAACCCAAGTAGGTGTTGGGAATCACCACTAACCTACCGGCTTCGCAACCCTAGCTTAGCTTTGAGTCTCTTATCAATAGATTGTAACTAGAGATGAGCGAACACTAAAATGTTCGAGGTTCGAAATTCGATTCGAACAGCCGCTCACTGTTCGAGTGTTCGAATGGGTTTCGAACCCCATTATAGTCTATGGGGAACATATACTCGTTAAGGGGGAAACCCAAATTCGTGTCTGGAGGGTCACCAAGTCCACTATGACACCCCAGGAAATGATACCAACACCCTGGAATGACACTGGGACAGCAGGGGAAGCATGTCTGGGGGCATAAAAGTCACTTTATTTCATGGAAATCCCTGTCAGTTTGCGATTTTCGCAAGCTAACTTTTCCCCATAGAAATGCATTGGCCAGTGCTGATTGGCCAGAGTACGGAACTCGACCAATCAGCGCTGGCTCTGCTGGAGGAGGCGGAGTCTAAGATCGCTCCACACCAGTCTCCATTCAGGTCCGACCTTAGACTCCGCCTCCTCCGGCAGAGCCAGCGCTGATTGGCCGAAGGCTGGCCAATGCATTCCTATGCGAATGCAGAGACTTAGCAGTGCTGAGTCAGTTTTGCTCAACTACACATCTGATGCACACTCGGCACTGCTACATCAGATGTAGCAATCTGATGTAGCAGAGCCGAGGGTGCACTAGAACCCCTGTGCAAACTCAGTTCACGCTAATAGAATGCATTGGCCAGCGCTGATTGGCCAGAGTACGGAACTCGACCAATCAGCGCTGGCTCTGCTGGAGGAGGCGGAGTCTAAGATCGCTCCACACCAGTCTCCATTCAGGTCCGACCTTAGACTCCGCCTCCTCCAGCAGAGCCAGCGCTGATTGGCCGAATTCCGTACTCTGGCCAATCAGCACTGGCTAATGCATTGTATTGGCGTGATGAAGCAGTGCTGAATGTGTGTGCTTAGCACACACATTCAGCTCTACTTCATCGGGCTAATAGAATGCATTGGCCAATCAGCGCTGGCCAATGCATTCTATTAGCTTGATGAAGCAGAGTGTGCACAAGGGTTCAAGCGCACCCTCGGCTCTGATGTAGCAGAGCCGAGGGTGCACAAGGGTTCAAGCGCACCCTCGGCTCTGATGTAGCAGAGCCGAGGCTGCACAAGGGTTCAAGTGCACCCTCGGCTCTGCTACATCAGAGCCGAGGGTGCGCTTGAACCCTTGTGCAGCCTCGGCTCTGCTACATCAGAGCCGAGGGTGCGCTTGAACCCTTGTGCACACTCTGCTTCATCAAGCTAATAGAATGCATTGGCCAGCGCTGATTGGCCAATGCATTCTATTAGCCCAATGAAGTAGAGCTGAATGTGTGTGCTAAGCACACACATTCAGCACTGCTTCATCACGCCAATACAATGCATTAGCCAGTGCTGATTGGCCAGAGTACGGAATTCGGCCAATCAGCGCTGGCTCTGCTGGAGGAGGCGGAGTCTAAGGTCGGACCTGAATGGAGACTGGTGTGGAGCGATCTTAGACTCCGCCTCCTCCAGCAGAGCCAGCGCTGATTGGTCGAGTTCCGTACTCTGGCCAATCAGCGCTGGCCAATGCATCCCTATGGGAAAAAGTTTATCTCACAAAAATCACAATTACACACCCGATAGAGCCCCAAAAAGTTATTTTTAATAACATTCCCCCCTAAATAAAGGTTATCCCTAGCTATCCCTGCCTGTACAGCTATCCCTGTCTCATAGTCACAAAGTTCACATTCTCATATGACCCGGATTTGAAATCCACTATTCGTCTAAAATGGAGGTCACCTGATTTCGGCAGCCAATGACTTTTTCCAATTTTTTTCAATGCCCCCGGTGTCGTAGTTCCTGTCCCACCTCCCCTGCACTGTTATTGGTGCAAAAAAGGCGCCAGGGAAGGTGGGAGGGGAATCGAATTTTGGCGCACTTTACCACGCGGTGTTCGATTCGATTCGAACATAGCGAACACCCTGATATCCGATCGAACATGTGTTCGATAGAACACTGTTCGCTCATCTCTAATTGTAACCAATAAGGCTTCACTTAGAGACATATACGATAGACTTGTGACAGAGTATTGTGAAATCAGGCTTCTTTTTTTTTTGTGAAAACTAATCCTCTCATGTGTACACTTATGAGGATACGTTGGGCCATATCTGTACAAAGAAGTCTATTCGGTCCTTTCACAGTCATGGTTAGGCCAATCCAAATTTTCAGCTTTATTTTTACTCTCAGTAACCGTTGTCTTGTGCTTTGGATTATTTTCTCTTTGTATAACCTAAATCATACTTCACTTTGTGATCACGAACCAGATATTCCTCTTCTGAATCCCATTAGAATCTCGTTTTTAGCTAAACCCATGTAGGAATAGCCTTAAGAAAGGCTATTCCTCCCCTACCATTAGATGTCTTCTCCACGCCACCGTTGCTTAGATATCCCAGTTTTTGTCCATATACTAATTAGTTCTCTCGCAGCACTGGGGCGGTCCCCACTGCTCAAACAGTATTGGGGGTGTCCCCAGTGCTATTAGAAAACTATCAAACACTGCCTTCTTCTTGGTTTCCACCTCCGCCTCTTCTATCCTGTTTGGCCACAGGAAAATGTCTGACTGCGCCCACTTTGCATGTCAATCGGCCATTTTCCAGTGGCTTCGCCTGTTCGGCCAACAGGAAAATGGCGACGGACATGCGCAGTTGGTGCTTTTGAAGAAGACATGATGGGACAAGAAAGAAGAGGCGGTGGAGGTGAACAAGAAAGCGGCGGTGCTAGATAGTTTTCTCGCACCACTGGGGATGCCCCCAGTGCTGTTTGAGCACTGGGGATGCCCCCAGTGCTGTTTGAGCACTGAAGATTGCTCCCAGTGCTAGGAGAAAACTAATTAGTATATGTGCAAAAATTGGGATATCTAAGGAACGGCAGCATGGAGAAGACATCTAAAGGTAGGAGAATAACCTTTCTTAAGGCTATTTCAACGTGGGTTTAGCTTAAAACGAATTTCTAATGATAGAATCCCTTTAGAGTGCTGTGAAGGTCCTGAGACGGCAAAGGATTCCCATTATACTAGTACAAGTTTTGTATTGGTTCACCCAAGCACCAGATGATCTTCTAGCAAGACTGGACTTTAGCTCAACAATAGTCCAACAGATTTCACCCAAATTTTATGGGTATTAAGGACTGTATCCTAGGGGATGTTGAAGGGTTTTCCAGAGATTCATTTTCTCTGGTGGGCCCAAGGAACCTTGGTCCAAAACCGACCCCCACTATCACCATACTTATTTATTAGTAGAATGTTCTTAGAATGGAATTGTGGCTTCATATTATACCAAGCCTGTATTATCTAAAAACTTCCACTTTATATTTGAATCCACTAGAAAGACGTTTCACTCACTTGGATTCAAGGTGATTTCTGCACCTCAAGCATTGATTTAATTTTACACAATTTTTACAGCCTTTTTTATTGTGAAGGCTTGAACTCTGCCCTTGTTAGAGCCTGGAGAGATGTGCAGTTATTGCAATATGCTGAGATTTTTGCCTCAATAATTTTTTTATTACAAGAAAATACTAGTTCTCAGTAGCCCGTGCTATATTGTTCAATACTTCCGATTTACAAAATTGATACATCTTGGAGGCGCTCGAGTGTTAGTAAATGTGCCCCAATGTGCTTCAATTAACTGTATTTCAGTTTCGACCACTACTTTTCAGATCTCATCTATAATTGATCTTATTTGAGAATCTTCAGAATCTTTGCATAAGATTTAACAAAGTAATAAAAGATTTGACAATGACAATCACTGTAAGTGGAGTTTCATGATATTTTACTGCCCCGCCAACCTGTTGTATTATGTAATATATACTTTAGTATATACTATGATCGGATTTACTAGTTACAAGTCAAGAAACCTTGTAATGTTGCCTGTTCAGTTAAGCTATATACGCAGGTAGACAAAATTGTTGGTCCACCTCGTTTAATGAAAGAAAAACCCACAATGGTCACAAAAATAACTTGAATCTTCCAAAAGTGATAATAACCAAACTATATGTTGACAAGTCTGGGAGAATGTCCTATAAGACAAAAATGGAACTTTTGGGAAGGCACATCTGCTCTATGTTCACAGATGGAAAAATTAAACATATCTTGAAAAGAACACTGTCCCTACTGTGATACATGGAGGAGGCTCTGTTGTGTTCTGGGGCTGCTTTGCTCTATCTGGCACAGGGTGTCTTGAATCTGTGCAGGGTACAATTAAATCTCAAGATTATCAAGGGATTCTAGAGAGAAATGTGCTGCCCAGTGTCAGAAAGCTTGGTCTCAGTCCATTGCAACAGGATAATGACTCAAAACTAGGGTTGAGCCGATCTTGACTTTTCAGGATCGATTTTAAAATCCGATTTCCGATCATTTTTCATTCGAACCCGATCTCGATCCCAATGCAAGTCAATGGGATTTTTTTATTAATCGGAGATCGGATTTTAAAAGCAATCCTACCCCCTGGTGTCCACTTACCTCCAGAGATGGCTGGTCCTGTGCCCCGTGCTTTCATTCTTCGCCTCGCTCCACACTGCTTTTCTTCCTTCTCTGCCACCTCCCTGCCAGGTTAGGAGAGTGTGGGCAGGTTAGGAGAGTGTGGGCGGGTACTGGGAGGGGAGACGTCACATTCGAATGAATGGAGGCAGCCGGCGCGCAGGGGGTTAAGGTTGTGTGTCGGCTGCTTCCATTCATTCCTATGGAACTGCAGCAGAAACTTCACACTGAATATACATCGTATACTAAGTGTGAAGGCTAAGCAATGCATTGTGGGAAAAATCACCGATCTCGATCCCACATAAAAAGATCGTGTTCGGAATTCCGATGGCAATCGTGAAATTTTCTCGATCGCCGATCGGAATCCGATCTTTTCCGAACACGATCGCTCAACCCTACCCAAAACACACAACTAAAATCATCCAAGAATGGCTAAGAGGAAAACATTCAACTATTCTGAAGTGGCCTTCTCTGAGACCTAACCTAAATCCTATTGAGCATCATTTTGTCCATGTGTGCACATAACAGGGTTTCAACGAATGGTATTGGCATTATCTGGAAAGATAAACATAGGCTAAAATGGACATAAATTCTAATCCTAAGCCTAAATTTTCTGGGGCAGCAATGCTCACAGCAAAGAATTAATTAAAATGTTCCCTTTGCTATATCTAATTTACTGAAGTGGGATAATATTCCCAGAATCATTCTTCATTAATTTGTTAATTTAATAAAATATTACTTAGCACATCCTAGACTCGTATTCTCAGCCCGGAGTATTTCTCTTTTTTTATTTTAATGAAATAAATACAGTATACTCGGTGAATTCTATTAAGGCCATTAATAATGTAAAATCTCTAATGAATACCTTTGCTTTAGTTTCAAATCTTTATCTACAGCACTCCATTAAATCAGGTCAGTATTTCCCTGTAAAATGATAATTATAGAGTATTGTCGCTTCTCCTCTTGTAGGTTATAGTGTTATTTAAAGTGTAATAATGGTTTGTTTTCCAATGCAAAATTTCATTAGAAAGTTCTATTGTTGTAAGTTACATGTAAAATAGTTTTACTACGTGCATTAATTATATATGCTAATTTATTTTACGTGAAGCAAAATAATGAAACGCTGAATTCAATATCGGCGCTACAATTCACATTTAGCATTTTTATGAATGGTTAAGCAAATTGTTTGATTCGGGATGTTAGGCTTGGAAGTAATAATAGGTCAAATAGTTTCCATAGACCAAAATTTGCACATTACCATAAGCAGATTTATTTTCCTTACTAAAAAAGTACAGATACTGCATCCCGTAGCTTTCATTTTAGAGTTTATTTTAAGATATAGGGTCAGGAAGTTTATATTTGTATTTTCATGGATTTTACAAAATGCCTTATTTAGGCTGGTATCATACATTGGAGGCAGTGGCGTAACTAGGAATGGTGGGTCCCCATGACGAACTTTTGACATTGCCCCCCTCTCCCTGACCGACCTCTGACTGACAGAAGATCCCAACTGACAAACCCTCCCCCATAATAGCCCCAGTACACAGTATTCTGCCCCATAGTGTCCCAAGAAACACAGTATTATGCCCCATAGTGTCCCCTGAGCACAGTATTATCCCCAATAGTGGCCCCTGCACACAGTATTATCCCCAATAGTGGCCCCTGCACACAGTATTATCCCCAATAGTGGCCCCTGCACACAGTATTATCCCCCACAGTGGCCCCTGCACACAGTATTCTGCCCCATAGTGGCCCTTGCACACAGTATTGTCCCCCACAGTGGCCCCTGCACACAGTATTCTGCCCCATAGTTGCCCCTGCACACAGTATTATGTCCCATAGTGTCCCCTAAACACAGTATTATTTCCCATAGTCACCCCTACACACAGTATTATCCCCCATAGTGGCCCCTGCACACAGTATTATGCCCCATAGTGGCCCCTGTACACAGTACTATGCCCCATAGTGGCCCCTGTACACAGTATTATACCCCATTGTGGACACCCATGAAAAATTATTATATAATCGGAGACCCAGGGGAGGATACAAACAAAAGAAATACTGTTACTTACCTCTCTCTGGCTCCAGTGCAGTCCTTACAGATGTCTGTAATCTTCAATGACGTACCGGATGTCACTCGAGCCGCGACATGTAAGAACGCAAGCCCTGGAATGTGACATCAGGGACATCACACATGTAGGCCTGAAGCCTGCCCGGAAGCAGAAGAGGTAAGTAACACTGTTTTTTATGTTCCTTAACCTCTCCAGGGCCTCCAATCATTATACTCAGGGGTCTGAAAAGACATCCCAAGTATAATGATAGGGTTTGTGAGTTTTGTGGGCCCGTGTTCTTACTTACTGATCCCGGCTCCTGCTCACAGTGGTCTCTGCAGAAGGAGAAGTGATGGTGGCTATAAGCAGGAGCCAGGATTGGTAAGTACTCGGGATCGGTAAAGGCCTATTTAAAAAAAACACGCAGCAGTAACGGCTGTCACTGGGCCCCCTAATGACCCAGGCCCTGTGCCCGCCGGAACCGTTGCTACCCAAGTAGTTATGTCCCTGAATGGAGAGACAAATCTTTGGAGGTTTTCAGGCTAAATTTTAAGCTATATATTCAGGTTTACCCTTGTTAAGGCTAGATTCACATCAGTGCCCACACTCCATTCGGGGATTCCATTCCCAAATCCACTTTAAAAACATGCGGAGAGAAAAGTTGTGCAAGCTGGACTTTTCTTTTTGCATTTTTCGGGCAGAAACCCAGTGGACCCCTTTATAGTCTATGGGGTCTGTGAATTTCCATGGGTAACTGCTTTTTAAGCAGACTGGGTTTCTGTTTTCAGGTTCCCAAGCGGGCCTGGACTTTAGCTCAATAATAGTCCAACAGAAGTCACCCAAATTTAGTGGGTACTAAGGAATATATCCTAGAGGATGTTGAATGGTTTTCCTCAAATTTATTTTGTCTGGTGGGCCCAAGGAACCTTTGCTTAAAACCGACTACCTTAGTTTTTCGGGTCCCCAAGTGAACCCGAAGAATGGAAACCTGAACGCTAATGTGACCCTGCCATTAGCAGCCATTCTTGTTTTGTAAAATATCTGTGAAATAATCTGATGGAAATATTGTCCAACAATGATCTGGCCCTGTCCAACATCTCCGTCACAATGTCGACACAGCAGTAGTCCGCTTTCTCTCTTGTATATGCTTTTTCAGGGCTTAAAGGCAGACATTTGTACACGCCACCGGTGTTTTCGCTTCGGCATCTATTGTTAATTTTCTAGATCTGGAAGTATTTCCAGCGACTTGCTTCTTCTTATGTATTTGAAAGCAATGAATGACTATAGAGAGCCAGGAATGATAACTGGCAGAGTTTGCCTGTACTGCAATCACATTGAGCTTCTTTACTCATAAAGTCTAAATTAGTCAACAAAATGCTTTGCTTTCACTATTTTCTGCTATGAGGAAAGAGAAGACGGAAAATGGTCTCAATGATTACAGCCTTTCCAGTACTATAAATCCGTCTTGATATGTAATTGCCTGTTCAGGCTGTAAAGGAGAGAACCAAAGTCAAGCAGTATTTTTGATCTCTTATAGCACATGCTTAGATTTACTACCTTACCTTTTCATAGCTGCAGGAAGATATTTGTTCACCTACAATGCAGTTTTATTGTTCACCCTTACCTGTATTACTGAATTCCACTACGGAATCGAAAAGGACCCTATGGTTTGGGAACATGAAAGGATCAGGACTATTTTTGACGGGTGTATTTTTAATAAACTTAAAGGGGTCATGTCAGATTAAAGAATATCTTTCTCCCTTGAAGCAGCACCATTATGGTTCATGGGTAGTGTCGGGGATTGTAGTGCACTCCCATTTAAGAAAATGGGGCTAAGCTGCAATACCAGGCATGACCCATAAACAAGAATTGTTCTTTTTTGTAAGGCCTGGTTCACATCTGAGTACGGTATTCCTTTTGAGGGGTCTCCATGTGGAATACCGAACGAATTGACAAGCGGTGAGCAATGAAAGCACACGGACCCCATAGACTATAATGGGGCCCATGTGTTTTCCACGTGGTGCCCGCACGAGTCATTCGCAGAGGAAAGAAGTTCATGAACTATGACTCATACGGACAGCGCGCGTAAAACACACAGACCCCATTATAGTCTATGGGGTCCGTGTGCTTTCATAAGCTCAGCACTTATCAATACATTCGGTATTCCGTTCCAGGGGGACCCCAAGCGGACTCCCCGAACGGAACACCGATCACAGATGTGAACCGGGCCTCAACCATACAGCATTGCAAAGTATCTATATGTATAGTAGTGCACACAAGGTGTAAGATATCTATTATATTATGATTAGAGATGAGCGAACAGTAAAATGTTCGAGGTTCGATATTCGTTTCGAGTAGCCCCTCAATATTCGACTACTCGAATCGAATATAAAACCCTATTATAGTCTATGGGGGGAAAATGCTCGTTTCAGGGGTAGGCAACATTCCATCAAATTATACTTACCAAGTCCACGAGTGAGGGTCGGGCTGGATCCTCCGAGAAGTCTTCTCCGTGCAGCGTCCCCGTGGTGTCTTCCGGCTCTTCATTCACTCTGCCAGGCATCGGGCCTGGGCAGAGCCGACTGCGCATGTCCGCACTACAAGCGAATGGGGAAGCTGCACGGAGAAGACTTCTAAAGGTAGGAGAAGAACCAGCATTGATTGGCCGACTGTATAGCATTTGGCCAATCAATGCTGGTTCTGCATTGAACTTTTACATCGAACAGCGAGTGGTACTCGATCGAGTACGAGTATTTCGAATACCGTAGTATTCGATTGAATACCTACTCGATCGAGTACTACTCGCTCATCTCTAATTATGATAAAACTGCTTAGTGTTAAATCACTTTTATCTTCAGTGATTCATTCATGTTTAGCATCTTTACATGAGATTTTCTATATTCTATTCTGAATATTTGATAGCTACTGTATATGTATTATGAAAAGCTTTCTTTTAGATTTCATCTACTATATATGGGTGCATTCACACTGAGTAACGCCGGGCGTGTATCACAGCCGTACACGCCGGCATTACGGCAGACTGCCGAACACTTCCCATTCACTTCAATGGGAGCGCTCGTAACAGCGGCGTTTACGAGCGCTCCCATTGAAGTGAATGGGAAGTGTTCGGCAGTCTGCCGTAATGCCGGCGTGTACGGCTGTGATACACACCCGGCGTTACTCAGTGTGAATGCCCCCTATGACTGGTTTGTTAAAAACAACCTAATTCCTTGCTGCAATGTTTTTGCCGCATCACTGCTCAACCACCTTCGGTCTCCAAGGCTGGAAAATGTGACATTGCTGGGAGGGTGAACATCAAATGTTCATAAAGCAATTAACACAACTAAACTATTATTTCAGGGACCTGTATATACTTAACATGGTTGGCCATGACTATACTGAAGCTTATTCCAACCGTAGTCTGAAAAGCTTTGAAGGGATTCCATCATTGGAATTCCCTTTTTTAACAAAGTATACTTAAGAATAGCCTAAAGACAGACTATTCTTCTCTTACCTTTATTACTCTGATCCCCACTGCCGTTCCTGAGAAATATCTTCTTTCTTCCATATGTAAATGACTTTTCAGACAACACTGGGGGCGTCCCCTGTGTTGTTCAAAAACTCTCCAGTGACGACTCCATATTCTTCTCTGGACTGCTTCTTCTTCCACATCAGCGTTGCATCTTCATCCAAAAGCGTCGGCTGTGCATGTTCATTGGCTAATTTCCTTTGGATGAACGGGAGAGGCCACAGGAAAATGTCCGATGGACATGTTCAGTCGGCGTTGTCGGCCATTTTCCTGTGGCCAAACAGGAGAGGTGCTTTTAGATGAAGACACCAGGGTGACACGGGAGAAGAGGTGCTCCAGAGAAGAAGATGGAGGCGTCACTGGAGAGTTTTCAGACAGCATAAGGGACACCCCCTGTGTTGTCTAAAAACTCATTTACATGAGGAACAAAGAAGAAATTTCTCAGGAATGGCAGCACAGATTAGAATAATAAAGGTAATAGCCTTTAAGTGTATTTAGTTAAAAAGAAGAGAATTCTATTGATAGAATTCAGCGCACTGTCAGATAGTTCAAATCCCCGAAACGCGTTGTGTGTTATATTGATGTTTTTCTGGAAAAATGAGTTCTGCAACTCATTTCCTTTGGATTCACGCAGTGGTCTGAACAGTTGTATACTGCTGACATTGAGAATGGGTTAATCTTGGATTTTTATAGCCTACGGATATGACAATACAGAAGCAAACAGTACAAAAATATTTTAATAATTTACTTTAAATAAATAGGAAATTATTGTGTAACTGGTATAGAGAGGTTTATCAAGCCTATAGTGATAAACAATGGGCCCATAGTCATAACCCGCGATATAATATTGCAATATTTAAATGCAGATAAAGATGTTAGTTAATGTCTTTTAGATAACATAATGATTGACCCAGCAATTTTTTTCGAGATGAAGTCGAGGCTTAATTACGTCCGTTGATCACAGGATGACCTCCAGAATAAATTATTGACTATGAAAAGGATGATCTGTAGAATAGTCTGTCCTGCGGAAGGTGACACACGCGTCGGATAATAAATGTTATTGCCTATGATTACCCTTTATTTTAGCCACTCTATTGTATAGATAATCTGACAAAGAGGATGAAATGACATTGTAAAATTATTAGATGAAATCCTTCCATAATATAAAAATATAGTATTCCCTAAATAAATATTACATTTCCTAATAATCCTGAATAATATAAATTGGAAGCACACTGTATATGTATGTTCTTGATTGCGTGGTTTCAAAGTTTCAATATTCTTTGACAGTAGTAACATTGTAACAACTTAGAAATTACACAATGTATGAGTTAAGGGGATATTGTCACTCCTTGGGGAGAGACCATCATATAGGTGTGTGGAGACTTATTAAGCCTTTAGCACTCCACTTCGCAAGGGACTATAGGAAGAATATGCAAATCTGTCTTCCATGATGTAATTAGGAAGTCAGGTGCCTCAGTATTGCAAACCAATAGAGGGCGCTCACTGGAATGTGCAAGCCTGTCTTCCCTGATGTAGTTAGGAAGACAGAATTTCAGTGAAATAACCCAATAAAGGCTGCTCCCTTTAGCATCATGCTCGACCTTCCAAGAGGCCTTTGTTTTGCAATGACGCTGGGATTATTACCAGGTATAGTCTCTCAATCGAGGACGGCCGTTTCGATGTACTTGCATCTCGTCAGCTCGATGTAGAGATGGACTATAACCTGACAGATTTGCATATTCTTCCCATGGTCCCTTGCGAAGTGGAGTGCTAAATGCTTAATAAGTCTCCACACACTTATATGGTGGTCTCTCCCCAAGGAGTGACAATATCCCCTTATCCCTGTCTAAGCCTCTCACCTCTACCAGGTTATAGTCCTCTCTAAATCGAGCTGACGAGATGCAAGTACATTGAAATGGCCGTCCTCGATTGAGAGACTATACCTGGTAATAATCCCAGCGTCATTGCAAAACAAAGGCCTCTTGGAAGGTCGAGCATGATGCTAAAGGGAGCAAACCTTTATTGGGTTATTTCACTGAAGTTCTGTATTACTACATCAGGGAAGACAGGCTTGCACATTCCAGTTAGCTCCCTCTATTGGTTTGCAACACTGAGGCACCTGACTTCCTAATTACATCATGGAAGAAAGATTTGCATATTCTTACAATGTATGAGTCACATACATGAATAATGTAAAGGCTAAGCAACCACAATTTAGTATCATATGGACCATTATTGAGAAATTATTAACCAGACGATTACCAATGTACCTAGAATGTAACCTTATCTATGTAGATTCTTAGATAAAACATGAAGTAATGTTACTAAAAGAAGCATTTTCAATAATCCAATACTCATCTGTTTTTCCTTTAAATGGTCTTTGCAATTGATGTTACAGTGAATTGCAATGCGACTATTTATACATGGAAAACTGGTAACTTAGTAACACATTTCAATGTATAATTTCAAACTGTTATAATATTTTAAGCTTGATGTGGAGAGTAAGTAGAAAAGAGTGAGAAGAATTGGAGAAAAGTTAGTTGGAGAAAGCAATGAGGGATTGAATGGAGGACAGAGAGAATGAGTGAGGAGGGCAGAAGGTAGGGAAGAACAGCAGAAGCTACGCTGTACACTCTACCTAGAAGTTTATAGGTATAAGTGGATGATAAAATGGGTTCTGCTTTTTATCCAAACAGAAGAACCCATTTTATCACGGGATATTTAATATGCGCTGATAGCAATGACATATCGAATGAGGATTTACCAAGGTTTCCAGACCTGTATTAATGAGAGAAGGCTATATGAGGGCTCCAAGCTCTTCTAGCCTATAAGATTGATCGGTTTTGTCGATCCATTTACCATGTCTGGATATGGGTTCCTTGTTCCTTAAAGCACCTTCAAAAAGCTCAGATATGGAGACGAACCCTTATTGTGTTTTTATTGATATACTATTGAATGGTTGTTTACAATCTCAAACAGTGGGACCCAATAATCCAATTAACAGAGATGAGCGAGTAGTACTCGATCGAGTAGGTATTCGATCGAATACTACGGTATTTGAAATACTCGTACTCGATCGAGTACCACTCGCTGTTCGAATGTAAAAGTTCGATGCAGAACCAGTATTGATTGGCCGAATGCTATACAGTCGGCCAATCAACGCTGGTTCTTCTCCTACCTTTAGAAGTCTTCTCCGTGCAGCTTCCCCGCGGCGTCTTCCGGCTCTTCATTCACTCTGCCAGGCATTAGGCCTGGGCAGAGCCAACTGCGCATGTCTGCTTGTAGTCGGCTCTGCCCAGGCCCAATGCCTGACAGAGTGAATTCAGAGCTGGAAGACGCCGCAGGGACACTGCAAGGAGAAGACTTCTCGGAGGATCCAGCCCGACCCTCACTCGTGGACTTGGTAAGTATAATTTGATTGAACGTTGCCTACCCCTGAAACGAGCATTTTCCCCCATAGACTATAATAGGGTTCGATAGTCGATTCGAGTAGTCCAATATTGAGGTGCTACTCGAAACGAATATCGAACCTCGAACATTTTACTGTTTGCTCATCTCTACCAATTAATATTCTAATACTGTTTGGATGAGATATGCATATACAATACAGGCCAGTATAGACTAATCGACACGTAGATAATATATATATATATATATATATATATATATATATATATATATTGTATTTTGTGAGCCCCATATAGGTCCCACAATCTACATTTTTCCCTATCAGTATGTCTTTGGAGTATGGGAGGAAATATGCACAAACACGGGGAGAACGTACAACATAGAACATACAACATACAAACTCCTTGCAGATGTCCTTGGTAGAATTCGAACCCAGGACTCCAACACTGCAATACTAACCACTGAGCCACCATGTTGCCCCAAACATAGAAAATATTATAGACCTACTGTTTGAAGAACAGGTTCTATACAACAGTCAGTGGGTATACCATTTATAGTATATCAATTACATTGGATAGAAGTAAAAAAATAGGACACATGAATGATGATACCGTAACACTACAATGACTAGTCGTATCACAATGAGATGAAACATTTTGATGCTTTCTCATCTATTTCTAGGGGCGCCCGTGAATTATATGTCTATCATCTCCATTCCATTCCTTCCCACTTCTCCTTGATAACTATTTAATTTTACATGCAACATCTTTCTGGTCAATTGTTTCATAAAACTTTCCCCGCTTTTCCTGACGTTTCCGGCCATTTGACTGATCGGTTTTGAAAAGCCATTGGTAAAATGTTGCATTAAGTCAGCTGTTAGTGAAGTGACTCTGACAGGTGTGATGTTTTCCTGAAGACACTGGAGTAGGGAACGTATTACTTTGTGCAGTAATGGAGCTAATGGTATTACATTCAGGACAGCTGCGGGTACATCTGGTGTTAAACTACCGTTATTTAAACTTTATGATGCAAGAGACTGCCAACTCTCCCAAAAGCGGCATATAAATTATGTCAATTGCTCATGCACTTTTTTTAACCCTGATTTCTATTGAATTATGAATGATACACAGGGACTGGATTTGCTTTTAGTGTTCCCCTGTGCCCATCTGTGCACTGAGTGCAGTGAAGAGTCATAATCTCAGTGTGTGCAGTCAAGGGATGCATAATATAATGTAGACTATGACCATATAACTTGTATCTGAACCATTAAGAAGCTTGTGCTTCAAAGACTCCAGGCTATTTTTTGTTAAGCTTGGCTGCTCCATTGGATGTAGGACTGACAAGTTCACGCTAGATGTGCTCAACTAACTTCAAGGCCGATATTTACAATGATATAATGCCGAGTCATGACAGGAGCAAATAAAAGGTTATCTGCGGTAATGCCTTGGTTATGAATAACAGGGTTAGACTGATAGGAGTCACTCAAAGAGCAACGCGATATTGAAAAATCGTAAGATAAAAATTATGGATCTACTTTTGAGGTTGATTGTAGACAAAATGATCACGAAAGACAAAAGTATTTACTGTATAGTCACATTATTATTATTATTATTATTAGCATGTATACATTGCCAACTTAGTCTAGTTACAGTCCTATAAAAAAGTTTGGGCCCCCCTATTAATCTTAATCATTTTTAGTTCTAAATATTTTGGTGTTTGCAGCAGCCATTTCAGTTTGATATATCTAATAACTGATGGACACAGTAATATTTAAGGATTGAAATTAGGTTTATTGTACTAACAGAAAATGTGCAATATGCATTAAACCAAAATTTGACCGGTGCAAAAGTATGGGCACCTCAACAGAAAAGTGCCAGTAATATTTAGTAGATCCTCCTTTTGCCTCTAGTCGCTTCCTGTAGCTTTTAATCAGTTCCTGGTTCCTGGATGAAGGGATTTTGGACCATTCCTCTTTACAAAACAATTCAAGTTCAGTTCAGTTTGATGGTCAAATTCTACAGAGCCTATAGCATCTATAAATGACCTTTACAAGGAAATACTATATACCTTACAATGCATATGTAATTATATGTATTTGTTATTGAGGTACATTGTGATTCACCTAAATAAAATGCAAAGAAATTCTAAATTCTAAATCCTTTTTGGAATAGGTTTAATGTCTTATATAAGGAATCTCATGGATACTCTAGTAAAAGGTTATTTTGGACATGGAGGCAGCCAGTGCTTTCTGAGAAAAAGACAAGTCCTGTTCCATCTCATTTCTTTTGCCACTCAGGGTGGGTTCACACCTGCGCTTTCAGGTTTCCGTCATCTTCCCGGAAACCAGCAGTCAGTTTTCAAACTCATTCATTTGAATGGGTTTGCAAAGTGTCCAGCTGTGAGGGTCTGTGAGCGTCTTCTGCCTCTCCGTAGCGAAATCTTTTTTTTTAACTGGACACAAAGTCGGACATGCAGGACTTTGTGTCCAGTTAAAAAAAAAATGGTTTCATGGGCGGACACTGACTGCCGGGTTTTCGACTCCTGTCCAGTTTCTCAGGCAGAAGACAGAAACCCACAAAGTGGAGACCGGGCGCAGTTGTGAATCCGCCCTCAGAATAGAACTAGAACCTGTAATTGATTCATTTATGCTCACATCTGACAAATATTATTTTCCCATACAATTTGTCAACCAGAAACAGCAAGTCATTACAACAGAAAGAACAATGAAAACTTTAGAACAAACAGAAACTATGCTCATTTGAATTAAATTAAAATTGGAAGCGAAAATGCAGTTTTCTGTTTTCTGTTGACCCTGCAGCGTGATGCACTTGGTTAAAATGGACCTCCAGTTATAAATAACTTTTCATAAATGAAATATTACATTTATGTAAGTATAAAAAAACATTGTAATATCTTAAGGAGATCTGTCACCACTTATTAAGCTGTTCTCCTGCTCCTTCTCTTCTATCTGACTGTTGTTTACATTACATACAACTCTATGGAGTAGGGAGGGTTGGAGTGTAGGGTTGAGCCGATCTTGAGATTTCAGGATCGTTCCATTCGAACCCGATCCCGATCCCAATTCCGATCCCAATGCAAGTCAATGGGATTTTTTTAATAATCGAAGATCGGATTTTAAAAACGATCCTATTCACTACACAGCATGGTGTCTAAAAATTGTACACTTTAATTGTTAGACTCCACGCTTTGTAGTGATTAAAAAAAATCCTCTGGCTACTTAGTCCCCCCTGGTGTCCACTTACCTGCACAGATCGCTGGTCCGGTCCCTGCTGTTCTCGTTCCTCTTCTTGCCTCGCTGCCCCGCCTCCCAGGTTAGTGTTACAGGCTTGTGGCTTAGGAAAAATTGTTTATAATGTTTAATGACAGATTCTCATAAGAAAGCAAAAAACCTCAATCCTGTACATTAACATACAACTTGAATAATCCAAATATCACAAACTCAAAATAATTTATAAAGATTATTAAAGTTGGAGAACACACTCAGTGTTGCTTTTGTACATGAACCACCGATACTGAGCGGAAAATCCAACTTTTAAATAGTTTATTTTATTTTTTTAACTTAGATTTTGATATACAAGTTTGAAGTATAAGTTGTTTTTTGACTGATTTCTCATGCTCTATAAAAATAGTTAACTCATGAAATAAGTGGAATCGTTAAGTAAACAGTAAAATGTAAGTATATAAAAATTTGGTTCTATATTTTGTATCTGTTTTAAATTCTGATCAATTGTGAACTCATGATCAAAATTTCTAACTTGATAAACTCTAATACACCTGATGGTCCTCCTTGCAATGTTACTGTAGCCTACAAGCCTAACGGTCATTATGTAGACTCCCGTCCCATTTAAGGGCCCCTTCACACGGAGTAAACTCGTGTGAATTTTGGCAAAATACACATGTAAAAATACACGTGTAAAAATAAGACTCCCATTGACTTCAATGACATTTTATACGTGTATTTTGACGTGTATTTTGATGTGTATTTTGACGTGTTTTTTACACGTGTAAAAAAAAATGCCATTGAAGTCAATGGGAGTCTTATTTTTACACATGTATTTTTACATGTGTATTTTGCCAAAATACATGCGCGTTTACTCCATGTGAAGGGGCCCTCCATAGTAAAAAAAAAAAAGAAAAAAAAGAAAAGGTGAATTACTAATGCATATCCCCATCACGTAACTCTAGTTTTAATAAACCTAACTATATTATATCTTATTATATAAGATATAATATTACAGTATATATTATATGACTCTGACAATCCTTGATCGATGTGCCTGGAAACAAAAATAATATAGACAACTATTAAAAAACAAAAAATAATTCAATAATAATAATAATAATAATAATAATAATAATAATAACAATAATAATTTGAAATCAACTTTCTTTCCTCCGGTATTGTATGACTATTTTTCTTCTTCCCTACGATAGCCATCGCTATCCCTGGTGACATCCAATGTCAAGTTGTCATAGTCACAACACAAGGCTATATATCTTCATATCTGGAGCTGAATATAAAATGAGTTTCAAACAATAGGACGTAGTTTTAAGCTATTAAGTTCACGTCATTGCTTTAGTAGTGTTTTTATATTCCTTCATCGCAGACTTAAGTGATATAATGCAATATCATCTTATATTTTGTATATTGTAATTGATGTATGGAAGATTTTTTTTTTTCCAAAAAATTGCTATTAAAATTATAAAATTGCCAATTGTCTATAACACTTAAATTATTTTTGGTATGTTGCTAGTGATGACTTCCTCCTATAGGCCACTCTTATTTAGACCTCATTGGCTTGTGAGCATGCATGGAAGTACCATAGTGTACAAGGAAACTATAAGAGATGAAAATCTATATGAAAACCTGAGCTGGTCACTTGAGCAGGGGATGAGGACTCCACATTTTGTTTTTTTACCATTAGAAAGCTTTGCAGAATTATTGGGTTTGAAAGTTCAGAGAAATTAGAAGAAATGTCAAAGGTGCCATTGAAGGATTGGTTTCTAAGTTGGGAAATAAGTGAAAATTCAGGCTCTATGGGTTAACCTCGATTTTTTTCTTGGCAGTATTATGAAAGCTATAAAGAGGTTTTGGGAATCGCTGCATGTCAATTATACCTCTGGAAACGCCGGCGGTTTCCTCATAGGTATAATTGTTACAAAGTCCGTGTAGGAGAACTTTGTGAACTTTTTGTCTAAAGCTCTGTGGGAAGAACCGCGATGCGTTGCTGCCGCAGTTTTTCCCGCAGCACTTTTTTGTTGCCGGTCATCCTATGGGGCCTTAGCCTTATATAGTTATTTTGATGTTTTACTCATTTTGCGCACTATGAACTTTTTTTTTATTTTTTTTAAACTTTTTTTCGCCATGGCGTACATAATTTTGATAACTTTTTATTCCATTCTTATGTGCCTAAGTGACCAAGTTTTGGCATTGTTTTGTAGCTTCAAAACAATAAAGAATATGGACACGTTTGGAACTGTATTTGTGAATATTTCAGATTTTTTTTAGTTTTTAACATTTTTTTATACTCTCATTAGGGTACTAGATCATGAGATCATCTAATCCGCGATAGAATACACTGCGTACTAATGCACTGCAGTATATTCTACAGTCATTGTGCACTGCTTTGAGCTGTAAGGGGTTAATAAGATAAAATTGGTTTAAAGAATTTACAGAGCTTGTTTCGTAACTTGGGAAAAAGTGAAAAGGGGATAAATAACTGGGATCTACTTCAATTTGCAGACAAAACTTTAGAAATAAATTGGACTTCGGGGGAATTCACACGGGGTAACGCGGCGCTGATTCTGGCACCATAACTCACGTAAGAATCAGCGCTGCAAAACAGAATCCCATTGACTTCAATGGGTTCCGTTTAACGCACGTAAGACATTGAAATCAATGAGTTAAAAAGCCTCCGATTGATTTCAATGTGTTACGCGCATTAAATGGAACTGATTGAAGTCAATGGGATTCTGTTTTGCAGCGCTGATTCTTACGCGAGTTATCGTGCCAGAATCAGCGCCGCGTTCCCCCGTGTGAATGCCCCCTTAAATTTCTGTATTAGGTGGTTGTTTGTTTTGCTCAAGTGACAACAGTCATCTTGCAAAGATGAAAAGGAGGTAAATAACTGGGTTACGCATGATCAATCTCAGGCAAAGTTTAGTAATCATATTTTACTTACAGACATATTGGCAATTTTCTATTCTGTTGTGTCGGTTGTTTTGCACAAGTCCTAATATTCATTTTGACTTTCCCTTTAACCTCTTTAAAAAAAGGTTTGTTGAACTGTAACTTAAATATAGACAGAATATGCTAACAAAATAACCTGAGAAATGTAAAAGAGGTATCCATTATAGCTTTACTTTCTGCTAGAAAAACAGGGACTATAAGTTAATATAAAATCATGGACAAACTTTGGCTATTGCTCTTGTTTTCAAAGTACAAATATAGAGCCATTGTATATTTTGAATAGAAATTTGCTATTGATTGTCCCTTCTTCTTGTATGATCTCTTAGTCCTGGTTCACATCTGCATTCAGTATAACGTTCAGGGAGTCCTTTTGGGGGTGCATTGACAAGTGTTGAACTTATGAAAGCACACGGACCCCATAGATTATAATGGGCTCCTTTTTTCCGTGCGGTGTCCATGTGGAGAAGAAAGTACTTCATGAACTATTTTCCTCTCCCCATGACTTGTGCGAAGGCTGCGCAGAAAACACACGGACCCCATTATAGTCTATGGGGTCCATGTGCTTTCATTGCTCATCGCAGTGCTGTGTGTGAAATACCCCGGAATTTGTTTTTGGAGGTGTAATCTCTGTAGGTCTGAATATAATATATAATATATCAACTACAAAAGTTATCATGACTCACATACAATGTGGCCCCAAAAGTATACGATTAGTGTTGAGCGAGTAGTATTCGATCGAATACCTCGCTGGCATAGGAATGCGTGTAATCCGCCGTACACAAAAGGGTTAAACGCATCGAATATTCAAAGCGTTTAACCCCTCGGTGTTCGGCGGATTACACACATTCCTATGCCGGTGAGGTATTTGATCAAATACTACTCGCTCAACACTATATACTATGACACTATATACTATGTTTGTGTCCGTACCTGAAGAATTTACTGTGCGATAACCAAGGTGTATGAGAATAAACCGCGCACAGCGAGGAATAATTTGGTATTCTCCTCATGCCTTGTATTTATGCACAGGGCTGCTCTGTCCACTGACCAGTAAAGCAGAGAAATAAACCTGATTCTTATATTGCCATAGAGAACATTTGAGGACAATGTTCGCATTAGCATTTTATTTTGTATTCTTTGTGAGGTATATGGATAGCTATGACTATTTTATGATCGCTGTTATTACCGTCTTTCAGGTAATACAATTGACATTGCAAGTTTTACTGTTGTTTTAACTACTTTGCTTTGAACAAGGGAAATAAGGGAAACATTTTCACTCGGTTCCTGTAGGTTCTCTGCTCTTATGGGATTATTCTGCTACACAGAAAATGATCTTATTACCGCGTGTTCAGCCGCAGTCATACTATTTTACACACTGCCTATTATCTCCATTCTACATATTTTGCAAGATTTATATTTCTGTATATTCTCTATGAAGCTGCTCCAAGACCCTGCATTGGCTTTTCTAAAATCCTGCATACTGTAAGAATGTATTTATAGATAAGGGTCCGCTTCCTCTTTAATCGTCGTCTTCCAGCGAATAAAGAATAAAATTCACCTGCCCCACAGTCTCAAGGGTGACATGGCTGAAATAAAATATAAATCCATCATTGCAAAATCAGCATCAAGGGATGACTTGTTCCTCAGCGACGCTGCGTTGAGGTTTCCGTTTTTTGGTTCCCCAAGCATACCCAATCATACCCAAGCATACCTAATACCCATAGACTACAATAGGGTGTCCCATATTTGCATTTTTCAAGCCGAATGGGGGACAGAATCTCCCAACAGTCACCGAACGTAGATATGACCGAAGCCTAAGGTAAAAGAAGTATACGCCCAAAAATCTTCAGGATGCATTGCCTATTTAGAATTTTATTTCTTAGGCAGGTGTAAAGGAGCAGGAAGGAAGGATACATCTAATTTGTAAACTGTAACAATGGAAACATATAGTTAAAATGTATACAATAAAATTGTGGGAGTGTCTAAATCAAGACATTCGGGAAAATAGCTTCACTTTATTATTAGATGCATTGGAACAATAAAAAAAAATTCCAAAATTTAAAATACGTAAGTGTATTCAAGATGGGTTAAAGAGCCAGCAGGATTTTTAAAGTAAAACAACATATTTTAGGGCCATGTGTAACATCCTTGCCCGTCTGGGCTTTGGCGCCATCTTCCAGCCTTATGCTGCCGTGCAGGAGGCATGTCTGGCTATGATTCTTTGCTTTGGGTTCTTCTTTTATTGCCTGATCTTATTCCTTCACCTCTGTAATTGATTTACCACCTCACCCATCTCGCTCACCTTGGTTTCCCTCTGCTCCTCTGAGGGAGCTGTTTCTTCCGACTTCCAGAAAAAAGAAGTGAGATGCTCATTCTTCAGGCTGATTTGCCTCGCGATTCGGCCTGAAGACACTCCCTCCTCCTGACTAGGCCTATTCATTGGTGATAATCCGGAGCGGAGTGCGCGACTGGATGCCAGAACAGTGCTCCGGCATTCAGTCGTGGCGACCCGCCTCAGGCTCCGGACCAAAAATCCCGGTCTGAACTTATCCTAATAGTTAACCTTAGGCTGTCAATCACACATGTAAGGCTACCTTCCTAACAAGTCTGAGGCGGGTTCTTCCTTCTTATTTATTATTTGCTCACATTCACCTTGGTGTTTTCTGCTGTCTTGTGTGTGCTGGCTATCTAATCTTTGCTCTTTGTTATCGCTATACCTCTTCCTGACCTCTGGCTTTTCCTTTGGCTATTCTCTAGGATTTTGATTCTGTACTACCATGCTCAACTGGTATCAACGTCTTGACTAGCTAACCCCCATTTGTTGTTGTTTGTCTTGTCTACGTACTGTGTTATCATTTATATCTAAGAAGGGACTGTCACCCAGTTGTCTTCTGTCGAGTAGAACAGTGAGGCAAGTAGGCAGGGACAGGGAAGGGTTCACTGTCTTGTTGTGCCCCTCCTTCCAGTGTTCACCAGCAGCTACTGAGGAATTGTTCTCCAAGCAATTTCCTTACACTATGCTTCCTTTAACTATATTCCTTTCATTGGAAAAAAAAATCAACCTTCCATCTACAATTTGACAATCCAATAGTACTTGTGTTAGGTGCATTGGCTACCAGTCTCTTGGCATTTATCCAAACCTGTGTCAGGTTATTTACATCCAACTTATTATATTAAATATGCCATAAATTGTCTTAGGGTTGAGGTAAGGGTAGAAATCGTGATCTTTAGTCATGTAGACATAGCCGGAATGCATTGCTGTTCACAAATGTGCTACTTGGCTGAAAAATCCATTGGTTCTACTTTGTTATGTACTGTGATCTAATTGAGGTTTAATGCATTCTGTTTTGTCCCTTCAATGAACCTTTATGTGTGTTCCCAGTGGACTGTGTTCTGTACAAGTTCAGCACCGTCTTTTCTCTTTGACATATTCGGCTTATGAAGAACAAAAAAAAACAAACCTTGGCATATCCCTCCAAGTAAAATCAGCATATGATAACTTTTTGTCATATTAAAATGATATAAGTAATTCACAGACTGGTTCTACTGATATTTCTATTGATTACAAGTAGAAGCCATTTCACCTAACATAATGAAACTTGTATATGGGTGCGATGAGCTGCACTACATAAATTTCTCAAACACATGAGGTTAAGGTTCTGTCGGTTGGCAGTGTTGCAGTGTTAGTTGCATCTGAAAATATTGAAATGTGTGTATATATACATATATACAGTCCTATGAAAAAGTTTGGGCACCCCTATTAATCTTAATCATTTTTAGTTCTAAATATTTTAGTGTTTATAACAGCCATTTCAGTTTGATATATCTAATAACTGATGGACACAGTAATATTTCAGGATTGAAATGAGGTTTATTGTACTAACAGAAAATGTGCAATATGCATTAAACCAAAATTTGACCGGTGCAAAAGTATGGGCACCTCAACAGAAAAGTGACATTAATATTTAGTAGATCCTCCTTTTGAAAAGATAACAGCCTCTAGTCGCTTCCTGTAGCTTTTAATCAGTTCCTGGATCCTGGATAAAGGTATTTTGGACAAACAATTCAAGTTCAGTTAAGTTAGATGGTCGCCGAGCATGGACAGCCCGCTTCAAATCATCCCACAGATGTTCAATGATATTCAGGTCTGGGGACTGGGATGGCCATTCCAGAACATTGTAATTGTTCCTCTGCATGAATGCCTGAGGATTTGGAGCGGTGTTTTGGATCATTGTCTTGCTGAAATATCCATCCCCGGCGTAACTTCAACTTCGTCACTGATTCTTGAACATTATTCTCAAGAATCTGCTGATACTGAGTGGAATCCATGCGACTCTCAACTTTAACAAGATTCCCGATGCCGGCATTGGCCACACAGCCCCAAAGCATGATGGAACCTCCACCAAATTTTACAGTGGGTAGCATGTGTTTTTCTTGGAATGCTGTTTCTTTTTGGACGCCATGCATAACGCCTTTTTTTATAACCAAACAACTCAATTTTTGTTTCCAAAATGAAGCTGCCTTGTCCAAATGTGCTTTTTCATACCTCAGGCAACTCTATTTGTGGCGTACGTGCAGAAACGGCTTCTTTCTCATCACTCTCCCATACAGCTTCTATTTGTGCAAAGTGCGCTGTATAGTTGACCGATGCACAGTGACACCATCTGCAGCAAGATGATGCTGCAGCTCTTTGGAGGTGGTCTGTGGATTGTCCTTGACTGTTCTCACCATTCTTCTTCTCTGCCTTTCTGATATTTTTCTTGGCCTGCCACTTCTGGGCTGAACAAGAACTGTCCCTGTGGTCTTCCATTTCCTTACTATGTTCCTCACAGTGGAAACTGACAGGTTAAATCTCTGAGACAACTTTTTGTATCCTTCCCCTGAACAACTATGTTGAACAATCTTTGTTTTCAGATCATTTGAGAGTTGTTTTGAGTAGCCCATGATGCCACTCTTCAGAGGAGATTCAAATAGGAGATCAACTTGCAATTGGCCACCTTAAATACCTTTTCTTATGATTGGATACATCTGGCTATGAAGTTCAAAGCTCACTGAGGTTACAAAACCAATTTTGTGCTTCAGTAAGTCAGTAAAAAGTAGTTAGGGGAATTCAAATCAATAAAATGATAAGGGTGCCCATACTTTTGCACCGGTCAAATTTTGGTTTAATGCATATTGCACATTTTCTGTTAGTACAATAAACCTCATTTCAATCCTGAAATATTACTGTGTCCATCAGTTATTAGATATATCAAACTGAAATGGCTGTTGCAAATACCAAAATATTTAGAACTAAAAATGATTAAGATTAATAGGGGTGCCCAAACTTTTTCATAGGACTGTATATATATATATATATATATATATATATATATATATATATATATATACATCTTACCTGTATACAAGTGCAAAAAAAGTTTTTAGACATTTTTTTAATTTATTTTTTAGATATTTAATTCTGTACTGAAAATCCAGTAAGTTATTAAGAGGTTAACCATCCTTTTCAAAATCATGACCTACCCATCAGATTGGCCATCAATATAATGTTTGTGGGGGGCCTGACATTTGAAGAACAGCTACATCACTTGGGGGTCCATCTGTCAGATCCCCCCAGTGAAGAGGAAAAGAGGGGACAAAGCCCCAATGCTTCCTCCATTTGAGTAAAATACCAGTGTGCCTGCTTGACTGGTGCTCTATACACTGCAATTCATATTCATAGAGGAGACACTTGAGTCCCCCGTTCTTCTCATCGCTGAGTTACACTGGGTTCACACCTGCGACTCGGTATCCGGTATGGGTTTGAAAATGCCTGCAGGAAACGGAATCCTGCAAAATGGAGACCCGGGTGCAGTTGTGAACGAGCCCTTATCTGGCAATTGGACCCACAGGTAAGTGGCTTAGTTGGACAACCGTTTTACGTGGATAATGCAACTTCTAGTGACAGTTGAGATATTGGCAGTGAGAGTAAATTGAAATCAAAAATATATACAGTGTGTGGGGAAGGTAGCTTGGTAGCAGCAATGGTGAGGACCCAACTAGTCAGAGACAGGGACACAAAACTGTAGCAAACAGGTGTATTTAAAAAAGAAAAAAAAAGCAACACAATAAATAAACTTTAACATCAGGTACAGAAATAACTGTAAATTAACTTCAGGCAAAACAGTATGAAACAAAATCCTGCTCATCCGAGCTCTAACAGTAAATTCTAACTGTACGTGGGGCTTACTACCACACGAACAAACCAAAAAAAATACCATCAACTAATATACCATCTCAGCAAACTCACAGAGTGAGAACAAATCCAGTCACGTCCTCTCGCTCCCAGGATCTGCCTAGGGAATAACACTGTTTATTATGCTTGTCACCTTCCCTGGGCCTCAGCATATTAGTGTGGTCCAAATGAAATCGCTTGGCGAACACCTGCAATGAATCTTGCAAGATTTGCCCAACACATACTCACAGTGCAGGCCGGTATAGAGGGGGGACACTGGGTTGCAGTCTTCAGCAATAGTGCGGGTAAGGGCCAGGCCTCAGAAGAGGTAGCTTGCCACTGCGCTCATGTTACGGTCAGCCCTGCGGGAACTTTCCCATTGATATACATGACCAATCCACCCCTGATAACAGAAATTGGCTGCATCCTACAAAAAATTGGATAATAACTAGAGATGAGCGAACAGTGTTCTATCGAACTCATGTTCGATCGGATATTAGGCTGTTCGGCATGTTCGAATCGAATCGAACACCGCGTGGTAAAGTGCGCCATTACTCGATTCCCCTCCCACCTTCCCTGGCGCCTTTTTTGCTCCAATAACAGCGCAGGGTAGGTGGGACAGGAACTACGACACCGGTGACGTTGAAAAAAGTAGGCAAAACCCATTGGCTGCCGAAAACATGTGACCTCTAATTTAAAAGAACAGCGCCGCCCAGCTTCGCGTCATTCTGAGCTTGCAATTCACCGAGGACGGAGGTTTCCGTCCAGCTAGCTAGGGCTTAGATTCTGGGTAGGCAGGGACAGGCTAGGATAGGAAGGAGAAGACAACCAACAGCTCTTGTAAGAGCTAAATTCCAGGGAGAAGCTTGTCAGTGTAACGTGGCACTGACGGGCTCAATCGCCGCAACCCAGCTTTCCCAGGATCCTGAATGGAATACACTGTCAGTGTATTCCCGTATACCCGATATATACCCCCGATACCCGTTCCAACGGTGTGCCCCCCCACCTTCACCCCAGAAATACCCTGCAAGTCCCCTAGCAATAGAATTGGGGCTATATACACCCACTATTTTTGCTACTGCCATATAGTGCCATTGTCTCACTGGGAATTCAAAGAATATATTGGGCTTACATATAACTTCAATTCCAGGGAGAAGCTTGTCAGTGTAACGTGGCACTGACGGGCTCAATCGCCGCAACCCAGCTTTCCCAGGATCCTGAATGGAACACACTGACAGTGTATTCCCGTATACCCCATATATACACCCCAAATCCCCGTTCCAACGGTGTGCCCCCCCACCTTCACCTCAGAAATACCCTGCAAGTCCCCTAGCAATAGAATTGGGGCTATATACACCCACAATTTTTGCTACTGGTATACAGTGCCATTGTCTCACTGGGAATTCAAAGAATATATGGGGGTTATGTGCACCCACAATTTTTAATACTGCTATACAGTGCCATTGTCTGACTGGGAATTCAAAGAATATATGGGGGTTATGTGCACCCACAATTTTTAATACTGGTATATAGTGCCATTGTCTGACTGGGAATTCAAAGAATATATGGGGGTTACGTGCACCCACAATTTTTAATACTGCTATACAGTGCCATTGTCTGACTGGGAATTCAAAGAATATATGGGGGTTATGTGCACCCACAATTTTTACTACTGGTATACAGTGCCATTGTCTGACTGGGAATTCAAAGAATATATTGGGGTGACGTGCACCCACAATTTTTGCTACTGCTATACAGTTCCATTGTCTGACTGGGAATTCAAAGAATATATTGGGGTTACGTGCACCCACAATTTTTAATACTGGTATACAGTGCCATTGTCTGACTGGGAATTCAAAGAATATATGGGGGTTATGTGCACCCACAATTTTTAATACTGGTATACAGTGCCATTGTCTGACTGGGAATTCAAAGAATATATGGGGGTTACGTGCACCCACAATTTTTAATACTGCTATACAGTGCCATTGTCTGACTGGGAATTCAAAGAATATATGGGGGTTACGTGCACCCACAATTTTTAATACTGGTATACAGTGCCATTGTCTGACTGGGAATTCAAAGAATATATGGGGGTTATGTGCACCCACAATTTTTAATACTGGTATACAGTGCCATTGTCTGACTGGGAATTCAAAGAATATATGGGGGTTATGTGCACCCACAATTTTTAATACTGGTATACAGTGCCATTGTCTGACTGGGAATTCAAAGAATATATGGGGGTTATGTGCACCCACAATTTTTACTACTGGTATACAGTGCCATTGTCTAACTGGGAATTCAAAGAATATATTGGGGTGACGTGCACCCACAATTTTTGCTACTGCTATACAGTTCCATTGTCTCACTGGGAATTCAAAGAATATATGGGGGTTATGTGCACCCACAATTTTTAATACTGGTATACAGTGCCATTGTCTGACTGGGAATTCAAAGAATATATGGGGGTTATGTGCACCCACAATTTTTAATACTGGTATACAGTGCCATTGTCTGACTGGGAATTCAAAGAATATATGGGGGTTATGTGCACCCACAATTTTTACTACTGGTATACAGTGCCATTGTCTAACTGGGAATTCAAAGAATATATTGGGGTGACGTGCACCCACAATTTTTGCTACTGCTATACAGTTCCATTGTCTCACTGGGAATTCAAAGAATATATGGGGGTTATGTGCACCCACAATTTTTAATACTGGTATACAGTGCCATTGTCTGACTGGGAATTCAAAGAATATATGGGGGTTATGTGCACCCACAATTTTTAATACTGGTATATAGTGCCATTGTCTGACTGGGAATTCAAAGAATATATGGGGGTTACGTGCACCCACAATTTTTAATACTGGTATACAGTGCCATTGTCTGACTGGGAATTCAAAGAATATATGGGGGTTATGTGCACCCACAATTTTTAATACTGGTATACAGTGCCATTGTCTGACTGGGAATTCAAAGAATATATGGGGGTTACGTGCACCCACAATTTTTAATACTGGTATACAGTGCCATTGTCTGACTGGGAATTCAAAGAATATATGGGGGTTATGTGCACCCACAATTTTTAATACTGGTATACAGTGCCATTGTCTGACTGGGAATTCAAAGAATATATGGGGGTTATGTGCACCCACAATTTTTAATACTGGTATACAGTGCCATTGTCTGACTGGGAATTCAAAGAATATATGGGGGTTATGTGCACCCACAATTTTTAATACTGGTATACAGTGCCATTGTCTAACTGGGAATTCAAAGAATATATTGGGGTGACGTGCACCCACAATTTTTGCTACTGCTATACAGTTCCATTGTCTGACTGGGAATTCAAAGAATATATGGGGGTTATGTGCACCCACAATTTTTAATACTGGTATACAGTGCCATTGTCTGACTGGGAATTCAAAGAATATATGGGGGTTATGTGCACCCACAATTTTTAATACTGGTATACAGTGCCATTGTCTGACTGGGAATTCAAAGAATATATGGGGGTTACGTGCACCCACAATTTTTAATACTGGTATACAGTGCCATTGTCTGACTGGGAATTCAAAGAATATATGGGGGTTATGTGCACCCACAATTTTTAATACTGGTATACAGTGCCATTGTCTGACTGGGAATTCAAAGAATATATGGGGGTTATGTGCACCCACAATTTTTACTACTGGTATACAGTGCCATTGTCTAACTGGGAATTCAAAGAATATATTGGGGTGACGTGCACCCACAATTTTTACTACTGGTATACAGTGCCATTGTCTAACTGGGAATTCAAAGAATATATTGGGGTGACGTGCACCCACAATTTTTGCTACTGCTATACAGTTCCATTGTCTGACTGGGAATTCAAAGAATATATGGGGGTTATGTGCACCCACAATTTTTACTACTGGTATACAGTGCCATTGTCTGACTGGGAATTCAAAGAATATATGGGGGTTATGTGCACCCACAATTTTTAATACTGGTATACAGTGCCATTGTCTGACTGGGAATTCAAAGAATATATGGGGGTTATGTGCACCCACAATTTTTAATACTGGTATACAGTGCCATTGTCTCACTGGGAATTCCACAAATAATTTGGGGATTCATTCACCCTACATCTCAGGCTCTTGCCATATTCACCCAGGTTGTCAGTGCTGCACCAGCTCGTTCCCAGACAGCTCGGCCCGAAAAACGCGTTACCTATATAGAGGATTTGGACAATGAAGACAACATGTTCTAAATCTAATGTCTGCACCTTCTCCAGAATTAAAATAAAGGCAGCGTTTAACTTTCAAATAGCACTGCACAAAGGAAGAGCTTATCAGCTTGTCTCATGACATGCTACTGAAAAGTTTCATTTGTGTATCTTAATGTAAATATAGTTGTATAAGCTTTTTGGGTTTTAGGCACTGCCAAGTTATTTATTACCACCCACTCCCTTATAATGATGATGACGCCAAAGTCACTGTGGGTGTTCAGAGCTCACAGCTTTGGGTGACATTTGTCTTGCTCTCTGTCGGTACCAGCTGTCTTTTTGGATACCGTAAAGTTATGTTGACTTTATTAACAGCTATAGAAGCTTTAGCCAGGTTGTGACGGTGTGTAACCCTAACAACACTAAGTGGGATACACATTAATAGTCAGTCTATGTACGCTAAACGTATCACTGAAGTAATTTTTTTTCCCTCTCCCCTAATATAAGAAAGGAACAGACATTAGACCTAGACCGGGGTTCGAGGCTTGAAAAAATCCAGTATTATTTGTTCTTCATGATGTGAAATATGTGTTGAAAAGCAACCCAAGATGAAGTCAGCCATGTGTGCCAGTGTGTTACTTGGCATGCCTTTGCTGGCCCCAACTGTAAGGGTCGCTCTCCATTTCCTCCATTTTCCACTCCCCTTCACACCATTTGTGGTGAAGCAATGGGATGCACTGAAGTGCACCCTCTAGCCTCGTGTGGGATAGGGACATCAGATGCCACTCCAACCCCCTCGTCTTCCTCCGCCAGCCAACGGTGCGAAGATGAGAGGAGTGTGCTCTGAATGTTTTCTGCCTAGCAGAGGCTAGTTCTCACTTACGAAAATGGCCCCACTTTGACCTGTATATCAGGCACAATGGTGTAGGTTTCAAAGAAACATGGCACCAACAAGTTGGAAAACGTGGGCCATGCGTGGACCGTGTTTGAGTCTGGCAAGCTCCAGATCTGCTACCAGGTTCCAGCCATTATCACAGGCGCAAAAATGCCAGGCCCCAGGTGTAGCAGGGAAAAAAAAATGCCATCTCAGCCAGGATGGCATCCCTGACCTCGGAGGCACTGTGCTGTCTGTCCCCCAAGCTGATCAGTTTCAGCACGGCCTACTGACATCTCCCCATGCCAGTGTTACAGTGTTTTCCGCTAGTAGCTGGGGTGGAGGTTGCAGCTTCGTAGGGTTTCAGTCTACTCCTGCCATGAATTTTGGCCTGGGAGAGGAGATAGGCCACCCCAGTTTGCACCCGGGGAACAGACTCCACCACATTCACCCTGCCTGTCATTAAAGATAAGCACTGCAGCATCCCTGACCACAGGCGCTTGTCCATGTGTCGGTGGTCAAGTGGACCTTGCAGCAAAGCGCAGAGCTCTGGGCCCGACTGATGTTATGGGACACATGCAGGCGCAAGGCAGAGACAGCACACCAAGAGAAGTAGTAACGGCTAGGCCCAGCATAGGGAGGTGCCCCAGCTGCCATCTGCTGACGGAAGGCCTGGGTCTCCAGAAGTATAAACAAACACCAACATCTCCAGGGCCAGCAGTTTATCGATGAGGCTGTTACAGGCTTGGGCATGGGGGTGGGTTGTATTGTACTTCTGCCTGCAATGAAAAGCTTGGGAAATGTGGAGTGGCTGGGAAGAGGCGCATGATGGTGCAGGCCAAAAGGGCGCATGAGGGTGAACTCCCCAATGTGTCAGAGATAGGTGTGTAGGTGTCCTTGCATCATATACTTGCACCATATTTGGCTTTGGAAGTTAATTTTGTGCCAAAAAGTGGTTAAGACAGCGATCCCTCAGCTACTCCCGTTACACTGTCTATTGAAGTTACCATCTGTGGAAGTGGACCACCATTTCTAAGATCCCAAAGGAAGCAGGCAAGAGATGTGCAGTTCAGAAAAAAAGATGAGAAAATAAGTTTAGGCTGTAGAGCACAGAGGGATCGGAGAGGACAGAGCTGGTGTCGGCCAGGTATTCCCACAACATGCGCCTATACTTGTCCCTCCTGGTGACACTAGGCCCCTGAGTGGCAGTAATTTGTCCAGGGGGGCCATTAACGTGTTCCAGACCTAGGAATAAGTCTTCCAACAGGGTAGAGTTTTGCATGCCTTTGCTTCTACCCACTGTTTTTGCTGCTTAGCTTCCCTCCACATCTACTCTGCTTTCACCCCTAAACATCACCCCAGTTTATGCCTTTGCTTCTACCCAGGTTTTTTGTTGATTTAGCTTCCCTCTACATCTACACTGCTTTAGCCCCTAGACATCACCCCTGTCCATGTGGGGTCGGTGGCCTCGTCATCCACCAACTCCTCTTCCAATTGCGCACTGCCCCCTTACTGCAAACCGCACATGACCACAGCTTGCCTTGATGGCAACTGTGTCTCATGATCCCCACTTAGGTCCAGACAAGTCGGTGGCGGGTCCAAAACCCCAAAATTGGAAGGAAATGGCAGATGCTGCAGTATTTCTAACACCTGTTCCTGGTGCTCGGGCCTGGTCTGTGTTGTACCCTGCACCCTGCTTAACGCATCTGCCATATCCGAAGTTGTGCTGAGCGCATGCTAATGTTTCGTGTCCAGTGCAATGGATGGGATGGGATTTCACATAAGTCTGCCACCCATGGCCACTCATGGTTGAGCAACTGAGGGAGTTGACTTTGACGAACCCGAGGGTTTTGGAGTTGGAACTACATCAAAGGTCTGTGCTGCTCACACACTCTGCTCAACACATGATATGTTTAGTGCCAGCAGTGTGGAGACGTCGCACAACAGCCGTTGTTCCAGCAGGTACAGGCGTTGTAGGAGTGCATAGAGGCTAGCAGCGGCAACTATACACTTTAAAAACTATCCGCACAAGCGCCACACTTTCACCAGTAGCTCAGGAACATTGGGGTACCTTTTTCAAAAGATTAGCAGCAATGAGTTAAAAACGTGGCCCAGGCATGGAATATGTTGCAGGCTGCCAAGCTACAGAGCCAATCCCAGGTTACGGCCATTATCACACATGACAACATGCCTGGGCCCAGGTGCAGTGGCAAAAACCACATTGCCGTCTCATCGAGGATGGCATGACTCACTTTGTAGGCAGTGTGCTGTCTGGCCCCCAAGCTGATGAGCTTCAGCACGGCCCGCTGACGTCTCCCCACACCAGTGTTGCAGCGTTTCCAGCTCGTAGCTGGGGTCAATTTAACAGCGGAGGAGGGTGGTGTTTCAGCCCTCCTCCCAGGAATGTTGTGTGGGGAGACAAGTCAGGCCACCACATTTTGCGACCCGGTCCACGCCTCAACTACATTCAACCACTGTGCCCAAATTGAAAGGTAGCGTCCCTGTCCGCATGCACTTGTCCATTCGTAACTGGTCACATGGAACTTTAGGGCTAAGCGCTGAATTTAGGGACCGCCTCATGTTTGGGGGAAAGTGCTGGTGTGGACGGCACAGTGCGGTGGCGCAGTAGACACTCTGCCCAAAAAGGGCAGAGTGTCCCCCAGCCGGGATTCCAACATCTCCTGGGCCAGATTTCTTGAGATGAGGCCGTTGAAGCCTTGGGCATGTGGGTGGGTTGCGCTGTACTTTAGCATGAAATGAAAGGCTTGGGAGATGGGGAGTTGATGGGAAGAGGCGCATGATGGCGCGGGCAAAAGGAGAAATGGCAGGAAAAGGTGAGGATAAGGGTGAACTCCCCAAAGTGTCAGAGGCAGATGTGGAGGTGTCCTGGCTCCTGGTCTGGACTGCAGCGCCAGCCCTGTCAACAGTGGAAGAGGCAGTGGCCGCCAGGCCAAACGACGATTATCCTGCGCTTGCTCTCACCCACTGAGCCCAGGGCTTGCCTTCCAAATGATGGCACCCGCAAGAGGTGGTGAGATTCCTCTCCGCAGATCTCCAAACCATCTTGGACTTGCAAATTGCACTAAATTTGTCATGTAACTGACATGTATATGATGAGTCTATCCATTGTCTGTTCATTTTGGTGAAAGTCAGCCTGTCAGCTGACAGACAGCTGTGCTTGTCAGTGATGATGTCACCGGCTGCTTGTACCCCCAGTTTTTGCTGCTTAGCTTGCCTCCACATCCACACTGCTTTTGCCCCTACACATCACCCCTATCCATGCCTGTGCCTCTAGCCATAAGTCTGCCACCCATGGAAACTCATGGTGCAGAAAGTGAGGGAGCTGACTCTGAGGAACCCTTGGGTTTTGTAGCTGGTACTCCATCAAAGGTCTCTGCTGCTCACACACCCTGCTGAACATACGGTATCTAGGGTTAGAGCGTGTGGTGACCTCGCACAACAGTAGGTGCTTCAGGCAGATGTAGGCCTTGCTGGAGTGTATTGCGGCTAGCTCCAGGTACTGTAGACTTGGGAAAGTGGGTGTCCAAGTGCCGCACTTTCACCCTTAGCTCAGCTAATTTGGGGTATGTTTTTAAAGATCATTGCACCACTACATTGAACATGTGGGCCAGGCATGGAACGTGTTGGAGGCTGGCAAGCTCCAGAGCCCTCCAACAAGCTAAAAAACCTGGCCCCAGGGGCAGCGGGGATAAACAAATTGCCATCTCATCCAGGATGGCATCCCTGACCTCAGAGGCAGTGTGCTGTCCGTCTCCCAAGCTGATGAGCTTCAGCCCAGCCTGCTGACGTCTCCCCACACCAGTGTTGCAGCGTTTTCAGCTCGTAGCTGGGGTAAATCTAACAGCGGAGGAGGAGGAGGGTGGTGTTTCAGCCCTCCTCCCAGGAATGTTTTGTGGGGAAACAAGTCAGGAAAATTCTTGAAACGGGAGAGTTTTGCATCTTTGCCCTTGCTGCCTATGGACATCCCTTTGCCTCTAGCCACCATTTTCCCTGCTTTGCTTGCCTCCAAATCCACACTGCTTTTGCCCCTAGACATCACCCCAGTCCATGCCTTAGCTTGTACCCCCAGTTTTTCCTGCTTAGCTTGCCTCCACATCCACACTGCTTTTGCCCCTAGACATCACCCCAGTCCATGCCTTAGCTTGTATCCCCAGTTTTTCCTGCTTAGCTTGCCTCCACATCCACACTGCTTTTGCCCCTAGACATCACCCCAGTCCATGCCTTAGCTTGTACCCCCAGTTTTTCCTGCTTAGCTTGCCTCCACATCCACACTGCTTTTGCCCCTAGACATCATCCCTATCCATGCCTCTTCCCCTAGCCATAACTCTGCCACCCCTGGAAACTCATGGTGCAGAAACTTTGGTTGCTGACTTTGAGGAACCCTTGGGTTTTGTAGATGGAACTCCATCAAAGGTCTGTGCAGCTCACACACCCTGCTCAAGATATGGTATTGTAGGGTTTCAGCGTGTGTGAATGACGGACAACAGCCTGTGTTTGGACAGATGTAGGCCTTGCTAGAGTGTTTTTAGGCTAGCAGCGACTCCTGTGCACTTGCAAAAGTGGGCGCACAAGCGCCGCATTTTCAACAGTAGCTTCGGTACATTTGGGTATGTTTTTAAAAAACTTTGCACCACTAGGTTAGACGTGGGCCAAACATGGAACGTGTTGGAGGCTGGCAAGCTCCAGAGCCGCTACCAGGTTCCAGCCATTATCACAGGCGTAAAAATGCCAGGCCCCAGGTGTAGCAGGGAAAAAAAAATGCCATCTCAGCCAGGATGGCATCCCTGACCTCGGAGGCACTGTGCTGTCTGTCCCCCAAGCTGATGAGCTTCAGCACCGCCTGCTGACGTCTCCCCACACCAGTGTTTTAGCGTTTGCCGCTAGTAGCTGTGGTGGAGGTTGCAGCGTCGTAGGGTTTCAGTCTACTCCTGCCATGAATTTTGGCCTGGGAGAGGAGATAGGCCACCCCAGTTTGCACCCGGGGAACAGACTCCACCACATTCACCCTGCCTGTCATTAAAGATAAGCACTGCAGCATCCCTGACCACAGGCGCTTGTCCAAGTGTCGGTGGTCAAGTGGACCTTGCAGCAAAGCGCGGAACTAAGGGCCCACCTGATGTTGAGTGACACGTGCTGGTGCAAGGCGGGGACGCCACACCGGGAGAAGTTGAGACGGCTAGGGACGGCATAGTGAGGTGCCACAGTTGCCATCAGGTCCGGGAAGGCGGGAGTTTCAACAAGCCGGAACGCCAACCTCTCCTGGGCCAGCAGTTTAGCGATGTTGGCGTTCTAGGCTTGCGTGGGTGGGTGGTTAGCGGTGTATTTCTGCCGGCGCTCCAATGTATGAGAGATGGTGGGTTGTTGTAAAGAAGCGCCTGATGGTGCCTTTGATGGTGCAGGAGAAGGAGATAAGACAGAAACAGGGGAGGATGAGGGAGAAGTCAACAAAGTGGCGGAGGCAGATGAAGTGATGTCCTGGCTCGTCCTCTGGAGTGCATCGCCAGCACTGTGAGCAGAGGCAGTGGCATGAACGGCGGGCGACGTTTGTCCTGCCGTTGCTGCCTGCCACTGATTCCATTGCTTGGATTCCAAATGACGGTGCATTGAAGTGGTGGACAGGTTGCTCTTCTCAGGGCCCCTACTCGATTTCGAGAGGCAAATTGTGTAGACGACACTATATCTGTCCTCGGCGCATTCCTTGAAAAAACTCTACACCTTCAAGAAACGTGCCCTCGATGGGGGAGTTTTTCTGGGCTGGGTACAAAAGGGAACATCTTCGGACATTCCGGGTCTGGCCTGGCTTCGGCAAAGCAGCTGACCTCTGCCTCTGGACATGTCTCTGCCTCTAGCTACCCTTTTTGGTGCTGCACCTGCCTCAACATCCACACTACTTTCCCAGCTTGACATCTGCCTTGTCCAGGTGGGGTCGGTGTCCTCGTCGTCCACCACCTCCTCTTCCAACTCCTGTCTCGCCTCCTCCTCCTGCACAATGCGCATGTCAACTGGCTGCCCTGACAGCAACTGCGTCTCATCGTCGTCGATGAGGGTGGGTTGCTGGTCATCCGCCACCAAATCGACCGGAGATGGAATGGAGGAGACTCTAGTGTTTGAGCATCTGGATACTCGTCTGTTAGGTCCGTGGAATCGCGAAATGGAGGGGCAGGTTGCGGTACAGTCAAAGGAAGGGAGAACAGCTCTGGGGAGCAGGGACAGTTGGGGTTATTGTTCTGAGAAGATTGGGAATTTTGGGTGGAAGGAGGACAAGACTGTTGGGTAAGAGGAGGTAGAGGCTGACTGGCTGGTGGACAATGTGCTTTAAGCGTTATCCGACAGCCATTGCAAGACCTGTTCCTGGTTCTCGGGCCTACTAATCTTTGTACCATTCAGCCTAGTTAATGTGGAACTTTTGTGCAAAGCGCAGAACTTAGGGCCCGCCTGATGTTAAGGGACACACGCTGGTACAAGGCTCAACTCACCCTAAGTGCCAAAAACACTGCTGGTGCAAGGCTCTACTCATGCCAAGGGCCTCAATCTCTGCTGGTAGCTCAGCTTAAGGTCATGTAACTTTGTTTGGAAGGGCTCATGTTAAGGGCTAGAAAAGTGAATTTTGGAAGGTCTTACCACATCACACACACACACACACACACACACACACACACACACACACACACACACACACTCAAAATGACAGTTAAGGGTGAGGGCTTTTGGAATTCCCATTGCCTATTCCATTTGTGGTTGTCATGGGGAACGTGATTTAAAGGGGTGGTTGTTACTGTTTGTTGAGCTTAAATTGGGGTTTGTGTCCATCCATTTGGGGAGTAAAGAAGGTTTCCAGGTATTTTCCCACTTTGATAGAGGTTTTTTTGAATGTGGAAAGTGTGTAGTTGTTAGGCAGTGATGTTGGGGTAATAGAGGGTCTTTGGTGTGTTAGATGCCCCCAGGCATGCTTCCCCTGCTGTCCCAGTGTCATTCCAGAGGTGTTGGCATCATTTCCTGGGGTGTCATAGTGGACTTGGTGACCCTCCAGACACGGATTTGGGTTTCCCCCTTAACGAGTATCTGTTCCCCATAGACTATAATGGGGTTCGAAACCCGTTCGAACACACGAACATTGAGCGGCTGTTCGAATCGAATTTCGAACCTCGAACATTTTAGTGTTCGCTCATCTCTAATAATAACCAAGCAGTGTCAAGAGTACCCATGTCTTGCGAGTCCCTATGCTAAAATAAAACACCAAATTATAAAAGTATTTGAACCATTGTGGCCAAGTCAACTTCCTATGGTAGATTCTCATGATTTTATCGCAGACATCTGGATGGAATAGGACAATATCCCATTTATGTTCTAAACTTGGATCATGATTGTTTTGTATTATATTTGAACCTTTCCATAATCTGGATCTACCCCATTAAAGTCAATGTGGCTGCAGCCCTGTCTTCCTTGCCCCACAAATAGTAACATAGATAAAAGAAAAAGTTAGTTTTTTGGGAGTTTTGTCTTCATTTTGTGTACTAGACCTTTTTTTTTTATAGGTGCACATTTATTATATGATTTCCTATATTTCCTTTCGAGCTGTTTTGTTTGTAGAAGTCACCTCGCTGACTCATGTAACTAAGCCCATCTATTATATCTACCAAGTGTTGGCGGAGAAATTTATGGCTTTGCTGCATTATCTAAAACATTAATGTAGCATTGTTAAATCATTTCCAAGCAGGGACTGCCCAACCACAGGTCTAGTCTCCATAGATTACCTCCTACATCTGTCAATGTGTTCAACTATGTTCCTTTTATACATTTTCACTTTATCTGGTTAAGATATGTGCCTCCACTCCCTGCTTCAATTATTACATAAAAGCTAGTCTGTGTTGCTGGCAGTGATTTAAAGCAGATTGAGCGCTATCTTGTTCTGTACCCTAATTTAAAAATAAAATAGATGTATCTAATGCCGCCTCGCTTCAGAAGGATTTGTGTATGTTTTGTGCCGAACATCAAGTAAAATGAGAATTCCACCGAGCCACGGCTCTAAATTTTAAATGTTCGAGGGCAAAGAGGATGATGGATCTGCCTTAGATTAAAATATTTTATACATGCCTTATAAGGATTTCGCACATGCGGTTAATACATCCCATTGATCTGAGAATGAACGCTATAGATATATATTTTAGTTATGAGGGAATGGGTAATCATAACTCTTGGAAGAAGTTTTGAAGCCTGGTCTTTACCAAGATCTCCGATAGCTTCTACTCTAAAACATTTGGAACAATGGCTGCTGGCGGACTACTGTGCTTATGTCCAGATGCATTAAGCTCTAATTTTACTGAAGCAGAACACAATGACCCTTTCGAGATGTAAGGTGCTCTTAGACCATGAACAGCACATTAATACAGGCTTTTATTTATAGGTACATCATACAGATGCTATCACCTTGAATGCTGGTACTTTCCTTTTTGAGGGTTTCTAGATATGGTAAACTCTTTTTTTACAGGATGGATAGTGAAAAGAAAGCGATCTTGATCAAATGGTGGTCAGATCATGATGTATGTAATGATATCACAAACCATTGGTTGACCCAAGTATTGCTACTATAATCTCATCAAAATTTGGAATTCTTCACAATCATTCAGTAAAGTACAAGTACAAGGCAGATGTGCAAATTGTAAGGAGTTTCATATTTTTGTGGGGTTTTTTTTGCCTGTAACAAGGTGGACGGTCACCTTAAGTATCTCATAAGAAATATAGGAATATGTTAGGGCTCATTCTGTGCCTGGGAGTCCATTTTGCAGGTTTCCGTTTCATGCACAAAACAGAGCAGGAGACGGAAAGCTACAGGACTCTTTCAAACCCATTCATTTGAATGGGTTTGAAAGGTGTCCGGCCGTGAGCGCCGGTGAGCATTTTATGCTCTCTGCGGCGAAACTGTTTTTTTTTAAATGGACACAGTGTCGGACATGCAGTACTCTGTGTCTGGTTTTTAAAAAATGGTTTCGCCGCGGAGAGCATAAAACGCTCACCGGCACTCACGGTCAGATTCGGCATGACAGGTTTCCGTCTTCTGCATATAAAAGATGGAAACCTGAGAATGGACTGCCGAACGCTAGTGTGAACCCAGCGTTAGGAACATGTATCAAATACAACGCTAATGGTGGGCTCACACTACCGTTGAATTCCACTATGAATGTGTCCATTAAAAAAAACAAAAACAGACAGCTATTATAACAGACATTAACGGACACTAACTGATGTTTGTGTCCGTTTTTTTAACTGATCCATTTAAAATTAAATTTAAAAAAACGGACACACTAGTTAGGCCGGGTTCACACCAGTGCTCTGCTTTCATCTTCATCAGCAGTGTCTTCTTCATCTTTTCTTCCAGTGCAGGTTTCCGACTTCTAGGCCTCGGGCACAGCAGACTGCGCATACCCACAGGCCACGCGAAAATGGCCACGTGACCATTTTCGCGTGGCCTGTGGGCATGTGCAGTCTGCTGTGCCCAAGGCCTAGAAGTGGGAAACCTGCACCAGAAGAAGACAATAAAGAAGACGCTGCTGACGAAGATGGAGGTGGTGCTGGAGAGAGTTCTCTGGCAGCATTGGGGATGCCCCTAGTGCTGTTTGAGCACTGGGGCCTGCCCCCAGTGCTGCAAGAGAACTCATTTGCATACTGGTAAAAAACGGTATTTCTACCGAACGGCGGGCTGGAGGCGATTGATAAAGGTAGGAAACGAATACACTTTCTTAAGGCTATTCTGACGTGTTAAAAAAAGTTAGAAAAAAAGTTAGAAAAAAAGTTTTTAATGGTAGAATCCCTTTAAGGTGTTCCCAGCAAACCAATATCTTCTGAAAAACACATAAACCTGTTCCCAAGCAGATGGCTTTATTATTTAGATTATGTATGACCAAGAGAGGCATAAAGATTGATTTCTTTAATATTGAGAAATACAATCTTCTTTACAATATAGTATGCTCAATATAGTATGCTTATTCTCCTTCATAAGAATACACATAACTGGAAGGCTGTGAAAACCGTATGCTATAGGATATATTATATGCTACATCAGGGGTCCTGAAACTGCGGCCAGCGGGCCACATGCGGCCCACCAAGCACTTCTGTCTGACCCCGCCGACAACGCTCGCAGGCGTGCATTTATAATGAAGCTCCTGGGGAGCTCAGGCCAGGCCGTGGAGCGCACTTCACTTTAACTATTGGATGGCACCGCTCCCGATGTCTGTGCGACCTGCTCTGCCTCCGGCCCACTGTTTAAAAAGTTTGAGGACCCCTGTGCTACATGATAGGATAACCATATTAAGGATTTTACTGTTAACTGGAGGGATATTTAAAGTACCTTATGCTTCAAACGAGAAAAGGTTTACACATATATATGTTATATTGTAAGCCGATGGCTGGTCAGGTAATGGAGGGGGTGTACATCTCATCCAGACTACTAAGGTGAGTGAGATGAGAAAACTCCAGAAGGAATGTGTTCTCAGCAGTCAACTTTCGTCTGCTGAGCATTTTGGTAAATGCTCAGTATTGGGCTGGATTTTTAGGAATGGCAGGTAGGTTGGTAGTGGGACCTGTCATTCCACCCCCCTCCAGTCCACACTTTGGGGATGTTCTGGCAGCGACTCAGCTGCAGAGAATCTGCTCATCAAGGGAGCTTAAGAAGCCAGCTCCAGCAGCAGACTGTGGCACAGCTTGGCTGGAGAGCCAAAGAAAGAGGTCATATTTTTGGGAGCTGTGTCCTGAATGATTCTACTGGCTTTTGATTTCTGTTATTCTAGGTGAGGTAACCTATTCTATGTTTAGTTAGAGCCTAGCCGGGCAGGGATTTATTTTTGTATTGTTTCCTTTTGTTGCTGCACTACTTTTTGAGTGAAAATAAACTCTACCTTTGTTTTGGACTAAAAGAAACTGGACTTGTGTGTCTATGCCACCCCACCTAGCAACCCCAGACCCTGACTATATAAATAAATAAATATATATATATATATATATATATATATATATATATATACATACAGTCCTATGAAAAAGTTTGGGCACCCCTATTAATCTTAATCATTTTTAGTTCTAAATATTTTGGTGTTTGCAGCAGCCATTTCAGTTTGATATATCTAATAACTGATGGACACAGTAATATTTCAGGATTGAAATGAGGTTTATTGTACTAACAGAAAATGCGCAATATGCATTAAACCAAAATTTGACCGGTGCAAAAGTATGGGCACCTCAACAGAAAAGTGACATTAATATTTAGTAGATCCTCCTTTTGCAAAGATAACAGCCTCTAGTCGCTTCCTGTAGCTTTTAATCAGTTCCTGGATCCTGGATAAAGGTATTTTGGACAAACAATTCAAGTTCAGTTAAGTTAGATGGTCGCCGAGCATGGACAGCCCGCTTCAAATCATCCCACAGATGTTCAATGATATTCAGGTCTGGGGACTGGGATGGCCATTCCAGAACATTGTAATTGTTCCTCTGCATGAATGCCTGAGGATTTGGAGCGGTGTTTTGGATCATTGTCTTGCTGAAATATCCATCCCCGGCGTAACTTCGACTTCGTCACTGATTCTTGAACATTATTCTCAAGAATCTGCTGATACTGAGTGGAATCCATGCGACCCTCAACTTTAACAAGATTCCCGATGCCGGCATTGGCCACACAGCCCCAAAGCATAATGGAACCTCCACCAAATTTTACAGTGGGTAGCAAGTGTTTTTCTTGGAATGCTGTTTCTTTTTGGACGCCATGTATAACGCCTTTTTTTATAACCAAACAACTCAATTTTTGTTTCCAAAATGAAGCTGGCTTGTCCAAATGTGCTTTTTCATACCTCAGGCAACTCTATTTGTGGCGTACGTGCAGAAACGGCTTCTTTCTCATCACTCTCCCATACAGCTTCTATTTGTGCAAAGTGCGCTGTATAGTTGACCGATGCACAGTGACACCATCTGCAGCAAGATGATGCTGCAGCTCTTTGGAGGTGGTCTGTGGATTGTCCTTGACTGTTCTCACCATTCTTCTTCTCTGCCTTTCTGATATTTTTCTTGGCCTGCCACTTCTGGGCTTAACAAGAACTGTCCCTGTGGTCTTCCATTTCCTTACTATGTTCCTCACAGTGGAAACTGACAGGTTAAATCTCTGAGACAACGTTTTGTATCCTTCCCCTGAACAACTATGTTGAACAATCTTTGTTTTCAGATCATTTGAGAGCGGGCTGTCTATGTTCGGCAACCATCAAACTTAACTGAACTTGAATTGTTTTGTAGAAAGAAATGGTCCAAAATACCTTCATCCAGGATCCAGGAACTGATTAAAAGCTACAGGAAGCGACTAGAGGCCGTTATCTTTGCAAAAGGAGGATGTACTAAATATTAATGTCACTTTTCTGTTGAGGTGCCCATATTTTTGCACCGGTCAAATTTTGGTTTAATGCATATTGCGCATTTTCTGTTAGTACAATAAACCTCATTTCAATCCTGAAATATTACTGTGTCCATCAGTTATTAGATATATCAAACTGAAATGGCTGCTGCAAACACCAAAATATTTAGAACTAAAAATGATTAAGATTAATAGGGGTGCCCAAACTTTTTCATAGGACTGTATATACACTAGCGTGACTCTGCTAGATATTATCATTAGTATTGAGTATACTGAATGACTGCCTGGCCAAATCCACTCAACAAAATACTGACTACATGTCAAGAGATAAGCAGAATCTGAAAATATAATATCGCCATCAGATGTAACATTTAAAGAAGGAGTTGGTCCAGGTGACTACTAATGTAGTCCGCAGTATCACTTGTCTCTTCATCCATTCCTTTCCTTCTCTTCTTGTTATGTTTTTACTATACCTATTCTTCTTCAGGATTTACCCTATAAATTTCACCCAGATTAATGGAACTGAGTACGACCTAGAGCTTCTATCTTTGTTGTCCCTTCTGTCATGCACCTCATTCTCCTTAGGTCCGGTTCACATCTGCATTCGGTATTCCATTTGGGGAGTCTTCTTGGGGACCCATCAAACAGAATACCCAATGCATTAAAAAGCGGTGAGCAATGAAAACACATAGACCTCATAGTCTCTTCTCCACATGTTCAACCGAAAGCACTGACTGCGCATGTGCGACAGCCTTTTTCGTGTGACCAAACGGATAATAGCGTAAGAGGCCACATGAAAATGGCGACCGCACACGCTCAGTCGGTGCCTTTGGCTGAAGACGTGGAGAAGAGCCGGTCTAGAGAAGAAGATGGAGGGCGTTGCTGGAGAGTCTACAGGCTGCACAGGGTGTTTCAGCACAGGGGAACCAAGTCTCATTTGCAGACAGTGAATACCGGGAATATCACCGGAAGGGCGGCGCGGAGAAGACTTCTAAAGGTAAGGGAAGAATAGCCTTTCTTAAGGCTATTCCGATGTGGTAGGCCTGATAAAAGGGATTCTAATGATAATGCATTGCCCAAGGGGAACCCCCAATACTGAATGCAGGTGTGAGCCAGACCTAAAACTCTAAAGTACATATAACATAATGTATCCCTTGTTTCTTAAAATGGTGTATTGAAAAGGTTAGTAAAAAAAAGTTCTATAGTTACATTTTCGAGTGCAGCAAATACAATGATATTACATAATAATATAATACAATAATATAATATATATACATATGTAATCTTAGTGTACCGTCACTCGGTCAAGGCGTTCGGTGCCAGGAAAAGGCTTCTCATAGCCATAATACACATAAATAAATGACCTGGACACATTCCAAGCTTCCACCTTCTGACCTGGATACATTCCAAGCTTCCACCTTCCACAATACTCCACCGACAAACTGAAGAAGGTCTGTATATGACCGAAACGTCTTTTTGTCGGATGTAAATAAAAGTTCACAGTATTTGGAAGCATAAATTCGAGTGCAGGAAATTCATTTATTTATATATATACATATGTTATGGTTCTGTGTATATAAATAAAATAATAATTTTTAAACAACAGAACCTCTGGGCTGCAAGGCACTGCAGCGAGGTCCACAGGCCCTATGATGGGCGGCCGTCTGCCTGAGCGCAACAATATGACAGTACCGCACAGTGTGCACAAGGAGCAACACACATACGCCAGTTAAGTTCACTGAGCGGATGCGACGGTGCAGCTCCCAATGTGAACAGGGTGTAACTAAAATCTGCCAGTTAAACTCACTGACCAGGTGCACCTGTACTGCAGAAGTAACAAGGCCACCAAGGGTTAACGCCACCCCTGGTCAGCAACACCAATGTTCCTGCAACAGCTAGGAGTTTAACACTGAAGTTTGACAGTGCAGTAAGGCTATCTCCTGAGACCAACCTGCTGCAACTCTACAGGCTGGAACAGTCTCTACTGCTCCTAGCCTTGGTGTAGAGCTGACAGAATTCAGGATTTACCAGTCCTAACTACCCAGCACCCAGATAACAGCAGAGGAACCCCACACTAAGGCCTAGTCTGGACACTGGAGCCTTTCCCTTCAACTACTGTCATTAGGTTTTTCAGTCTTTCTGATACAAAGTGTAAGCCGACGGGTGGGCGAACGGCTCACACTTTTTAAAGGGGAGTCCCCGCCCAACAGGGCGATGGCCATGACCTCACTGCTCATGCTCAGTAGGCAAAAAGTGGCACAGCCTGTCAGCGACTCCAATAGGCCTGAGCATGCTCAGTGGGCCAAAATCTGGACTTACACTCCAGACACCTCACTACATGAGGCTGAGGGCGAGGGTTAGATTGACCCGCAGTGCTGAGAGTGGACCCTGCGGGACCCAATCCTAACAACATATATATATAATAAAATAATATAACATAATATAACAATATTAACCCCTTAAGGACCAGGCCATTTTTTGGTTTCGCATTTTTGTTTTTCCCTCCTCACATTTCAAGAGCCATAACTTTTTCATTTTTCAGTTCACAGAGTCACATGATGGCTTATTGTTTGCGGGACAAATTGTACTTTGTAATGGCATCATTCAATATGCTGTGCAATGTACTGGGAAGCTGGAAAAAAATTCAGAATGAGGTGCAATTGGAGAAAAAATGCATTTGCGCCATTTTCTTATGGGTTTAATTTTTACAGCGTTCACTTTTTGGTACAAATGACATGTTACCTGTGTTCTACGTGTCAGTACAAACGCGGTGATACCAAATTTATATAGTATTTGAAATGTTTTGATACTTTTAAAAAAATGATAAACTTTGCAAAATAGAAAAAAAAATTTGTGTCATCATGTTCTAACACCTGTAACTTTTTCATATTTCCATGTATGGAGCTGGTTGTGGTGTCTTTTTATGCGGGACAAGATGATGTTTCTATTGATACCATTTGGGGAAAGATCTGATGGTTTGATCACTTTTTATTCAATTTTTTTATAGGAGGCAAAGTGTTGAAAAAAACGCTTTTTGGCTGTTTTTATTTTTTTTGCCGCTACGCCGTTCGCAGTACGGGATAAATGTTTTAATATTCTAATAGTTCAGGCATTTTTGAGCGCAGGGATACCTAATATGTTTATGTTTAATGTTCTTTAATTACTTTTATAGCTGATCTAGGGAAAGGGGTGTGATTTGAACTTTTATATTTTTTTTATTTTTTTAATACTTTTAAAAACTTTTTTTTTTCTTCTGTTACATTTATGATCAGACCCCCTAGGTACCTTGAAACCTAGGGGGTCTGATCGCTCATACTATTCACTGCAATACTACAGTACTGCAGTGAATAGCAGAATCCCAGCACTTCTATTAGACGAGGCCTCTGGCATCGTCTAATAGATCTCGTGCAGAGACAAGCCTGGAAGCCTTCAATAGGCTTCCGGATGTCATAGCAACCGATCACCGCCCTCATGTGACGTTCAGGAGGGCGGCGATCGGGGAAACATGGCGGCGCCCATGCCGCCTGCGCTGTTTACACGCTGCGGTCGCGTTTGACCGCAGTGTGTAAAGGGTTAACAGCAGCGATCGGCTCGGGCACCGACCGCTGCTGTTATTGGCAGGTCCTGGCTGTATTATACAGCCGGCATCTGCCGTGTATGGAGCGAGCTCAGCGTGTGAGCTCGCTCTATACATCCCCATGCGACCCATGACGTACAGTTACGTCAAGGGTCGCTAAGGGGTTAATAATAATATGATAATAATAACAATAATAATAATAATAATAATTATATATATATATATATATATATATATATATATATATATATACATATATATATATATATATATATTTATATATATTAGTAGTAGTATATTGCAATCTATTTGATA